>NW_008668948.1:19841-57074 GCF_000695815.1 Acanthisitta chloris
ATTTATTTATAAACTATACTAGTTGGGACGCTCAGAGGGTGAAAGATACTCCTCCCTGTCTTATTCTTCCTCATAGCTAAGAAGGAGGTAAGAACCCTTGCCCACTTTTGAACCAAAAAAAGTGACATAGAAAAACTTATTCTCAATTTATTTTGACAAGTCCAAAGTCTTGGAATTTGTAATCCTTATCTTAGTGCAGAAGTACAGAACATGCAGGTTGTGCATGCAAGTCCTGGTCTCTCTGGTGCTCAGAAATAAAAGACATGACTGATACTAATCCAATCCCAGGAGTTCAAACCCAGAAGGATTCTTCAGCCTTACTCTTCCTTTCACACCATGATTATTAGCCAAGGCATTTCTTCCAAAAGATAAATTAATTCTGTTCTGGAGAAATGTATCTAATCTCACTTTATAGGCTCAAGGTGTTAGTAATGCTGAAGTATTTAATCGGTGTCATTTCTCTGAAAATTCATCTTTTGTGAAATTTCAGCTACTTTGAAGTTGAGTTGCCTAATTTCCATTTCTAGTCATTGGATCTTGTTATGTCATTGTCAGCAAGGTTCAAAGGCCTCCCACTATCAAGAAGCTATTTCATCTATTCATGATCAAGCACTTATTTTTATAAGTTGAACTCTTTAAGTCTCATATAATGGAGTTTATTTTTCCTACCCCTTACTTCATTATTTTGGCCCTTCTTTGAACTGCCTTTGTATTTTCACATCCTTCATCTGTGGACAACAGAGAAGGTACAACATTGCTAGCACTGATCCTACTAACAGTGGATGTTGGTCTCTAATTGTTCATTGACACAGCCTCTAATTAGCCTGTCACTATCATCAGAGTCTCTTATGTACATGTGTTATATACAATCATTTCCAAGTTAACTTTTCTATATTATTCCTCTTTAAAAATACAGAGGAAATACCCCTCTAGAGCTCTAGGTGTATACAATGGATTCACTGTTTTACAAGCAAACCTACAGGTGAATGTTGTATATTTATTATTCATTTGCAGTTGCTTTACCAATATTTGCTTTATGTATTTAATATGTTTAAAGGCATCTGTAAATTGTTTTAATCTCCAGTATATAATTCTGCCCTGTATACTAGAGGAAAGGTCATTTTTCTAACATGGTAGTATAAAAGCTAAAAATGCTTACCATCATATTAAATGAGATCAAAAGTATTTAGCAAACCAAATAAGAATGAGTTCTTCAGTGTAAACCAGAATAATGAGCATGTCAGTGTCTTCTTATGCTGAGGTCACATATGTGGTTTATTTTGTAATTCATATTTCTTTTATAAATCTAGTTCTTCAAGGCACTTCTCTGCAGTTACTATGGGAGTTTTCATCTTGGCCTGTGCTTCTGAGCATATACATGGTCTGTCCTGGTGATTGGGTGCAACTGCACAGTATCCTCCACCAAAAGCCAACACTTCCCCAATTTGTGGGACACATCAATTTCTGAATTCAGCAATTTCTGAACCTCTTGAGGCTCCTGAAGAGACAAATGTGTTGAAAATATTTTCCAGGACTTTGATGTCTAATCTTTTGAATTCAATGATTCTGTCAGCTAATTAGGCAGTGTGTTTATGTGTAAGGAGTACACACCAATGAACAGTGCTGTACTTTACCACTATATATACAGCACAAATGCAGTTGGCTACTTCAAACAATCTTCCAGTAAATACTTCATTCTACTACTGCTGTGTGTATGCAAGAGACTGACTTGGATAGCACCTTTTTTTTTCAGTGCATTTTTCTCAGACAGGGATTATTGCTTCTAGGCACTCAAATAATCACTTTTATAAGTGATGAGGCTGGAGTTTTTAAAATAGCAGATACATCTGTTTCACACAGTGTAATATATTTTGTTAGGATTCTCAATTAGGAACTTAGCTCAAAGCACACTTAAGTCACTGAAAAGTAAACTCCTTAGCTGCTTGCCACAATAAGGCATCATGCTGTTACGTATGGTAAAAAAAAATCTTATAGAGAAATAGAGTGTGATTCTCAATTTCTTAGAAGTTATTTCTTGTGATTATTAATTTATGGTGTGACTACATTTTCTGTTATGAAAAGAATCATAGCAAAGCCTCACATTTCTTATTCATTTTTACATGTTAATGCTTCTGTCTTTAAAAATCCATTTCTACAACTTACTAAATAATCACTTGAGATACATGGCATAAGGAAAATAAAAAAGGAATAATGTTTATCTTGTCTTCAGCAGAATTACTTTTATTGAGATTCAGAGAAGCTTTTGCTCTTAAAAAAGTATTATTCATATTTGTCTAGAGCTTTTTCTCTCATTTTCCTTTACAGAGACTATGCCAACTTAGAATTGGCTTGTACACTGCATATAAACAGACTTTTATAGAATCGAGACTGACAGAAATATTCATCACGTTTTATTCTGATTTTATATATTTGATTCCAAACATTCTGTTATGATGACTGAGGTGCCAGCATTGCTCTCACTGCTGCCAGTTCTCATGGGTGAATCTTGTAATATATGATATTTTTCTTTAACAGGCCATAGCCCCAAAGTCACACGGTTATGTGAGATTCAGCTTTCCTTTGAATAGGAATTATGTTTCTAACCTTCAGAGGAAAAGCTTGAATATATGAAGCCTATACTAAGGAAAAAAAAGTTTAATACTCCTGGAATAAAAAATGAGAGTGGGTTTTTTTTCCTCCCCCATCCAAAATCCTTCCAAATGCTTCTTGCATGGCATCATTTTAGCAACATTGCTTTGAATGTCCAAATTTGAAGATGAGTGAGGCTGCCTACAGAGATACAGACCTGTACTGCATCCTCCCATATGGGGCTTTGTAGTTGTCAAGAAAGTGAGGAGTGGTGTGGGGACTTGAGTGCAGTCCTGGAGATGAGGAGCTAAGGTCAGTGGGTTTTCTGTTGGGGTTTGTAAACAGAGAGGCAGAGATAAGCAGGAGTAAAGGTTTGGAGACGGAAAAAGAGGATGAAGAATGGATCTAGGCTGAGCTGGAACCTGAAAAGATAGGAAGTTTAAAACTATTCATCTTCACCCTTACTAAAATTAGTCAGCCTTGACATTTGGTTGCTTTTGCTTTGAAAGAGGCTGAATTTACAGCCACCCCTACATTATTTAAATGCAACCTATTTCACAGTGTTTTCAAAACAAGTGTTCCTAAGGAGCTGTCAGAAAATAATGAGGAGCTTTTGAGCCAGCCACACAGTCTTGCATTCCTGTGGCTGAGACTTCTGTGCTAAATTCTCCCTGGAATCATCTCTTGTTGGGAAGATGACTTTAGGGGGACGACTAATTTAAACATTGGTAGAAAACAAATTGAAAGAGCTGTAGATTGAAACAGCCCATGTTTTAAATACTGTGATATGCCTTCACCCCAAAAGCTTCTGTATTACTCAAGTTTATATGAAGTGACTAGTAGGGATAGAAATCATTCCTGACAAGTTTGGTAACCTTCTATGACATGGCTACAACACTGGTGGATAGGAACAGAGCAACTGATGTCATCAACCTGGACTTGCACAAAATGTTTGACACTGCCCTGCAAGACACACTTGTCTCTAAACTGGAGAGACACAGATTTGGTGGATGGAGTACTCAGTGGATAAAGAGCTGTCTGGATGGTTGCAAGCACAGTAACCTATATCCTGCAACCAGGAAAGACAGAAGCATCTAGGAAGATTATATGGAAACAAACATGTTCAACTTTAATGTTCTTACTAGTTGTATGCAACTGGGGCTCAGGCTGAGCAAGGTGTGTTCAGCTTTAATGTTCTTACTAGTTGTGTGCAACTGGGGCTCAGGCTGAGCAAGGTTTGCTTGCATGTTCAATCTGTGTGAACATCATAGGGAAAGTTAACTTCTTCTGAATGCTATTCTATAACAGATTCAGAGTCCTGTAATTCGTTGTCCTCATCTCAGATCACTCTAGCATAGACAAATCTTTGTGTCTGCCTGAAATTTCATTGGCTTTGAGTGTAATGCTGTACCATGACTGAAAGGTTTTAGGCATATTATTTTATCCTCCAATCTGTGGGCTATATTATAATAATTGGCTTTTCCTGATAGTTGCTCACTCAGCAGAAAAATTAGTCACCTTTTTAACTGCTAATGTGAAGCAGATAACTTGTTGCTTGTGAAACAGGAAGCATAAAAGTGAAACTGGGCATAAAAAGGTGTGGTAGAAGAAGTTTATTTGTCTTCATCATTTGGAAGAAAAATCTCAAAAGTTTCTTTAAAACAGATTACATGGTTAGGGCTAGAAGATGTGAGAATGTTCTCACCTTCCTATGGAAAACAGAGGATAATTTTCATTTTAGAGAACTCTCAGTTTCACTGGGAAACTAGAAGATGTTAAAATGTTCCCACCTTCCTATGGAAAACAGAGGAATATTTTCAATTTAGAGAACTCTCAGTTTCACTGGGAATATTTTACCAAAATATCCACAGGATTTAAATTTACATAAACTTTCTCCATCGTTGACAGTTCTTTTCCAAAATTTGGCCCAGGGTGGATATGGGTGTGTTTGTTTTGTCATTATTTGCTTGCTTTTTGGTGATCTGAAGTCTGGTTTTCATTGGAAATTCAAAAGAAAAAGAGAATTACAATGCTCAACTTCTTTCTCATCAAATTGTTTCCCAACCCGAGTCCTTAAGTAAATCTTGTTGCAGGTTAGTGAGGAGCAAGAATGAGTCTTAATTGAAATGCAGAATCTAAGGAGAAGGGGAACAAGTTGCATATTTGATGAAAATAAACAGGAACAGCTTGTATAACAAAGTCTGGGAGGAGATTCTCTGTACTAGGAGTGGAAGTAGCAGGGAGGGAAGATATTTAAACTAAACAAAATTATCACAGGAACAAGCATGTATGAGCATATACATTTGACTAGAGTTAAAAGGTAATGTAAATCAATGAAAATAATTTGTATAATGGTTTCAAAGAAGAGAGAAGCTGGAGGGAGAAAGTGTCTTCTTTTAAATTGGGGAAAAATCCTATTTCACAAGAATCAGTTACATGCTTCTGAAGGAAAACAAGAAGAGAAATGCAATGAAGTACCTAGGAGTTGGGGATACAAAGAGGTTGGAGACCCAAATCCACTCCCTAAGGCAGAAGAAGCAAAGCCATATATTGCATTTCATATGAGGAAGGCCATGAGGCTTTACCATTTTTAAAACTCTTTAAGCTTCACTGAGAACATCTTGGCAGCAGAGGAATGAAAGAATTTCTCTTTGTCACAGAGGAAAATGAGGGGTTTGTTGGCACTGCAATAAATATGTCTCAATACCAACAAATAACTCTGATCAATACCTTTTTATTTTTGGATTTATAGATATTACATTTGGCATAATATTAGCAATTTTGAAATATGTGAGTTTTATCAAGGCACTATGGGTTGTAGAATCCTAGAATCATAGAATGGGTCAGAAGGGACCTTAAAGATCATTTGGTATGCTGAGGTTAAAAAGGTGTATAAAAATCCAGTGAATAAAAAGTGATTAAAAGAATAGCTTATTCTAAAGACTAGGAAATATATTCAATATTTATTAGTATAAAGCTAATAAAGCTTAAAAATTCTTAGCTGAGTGTGGACAGAACTCTGCCCTGAACTTATGACTGCAGAACTTATGAGATAAAATTTTCCACATAGAAAAAAAGGCTCTTGTATAATCACTTAAAGATTGAAGTTATTTAGGTGGAATGTTTTTTATTTTTGTTTGGGAGGTATTCAGAGAGAGGCAGAAGCAAGCCAGGGCACAGAGGGAAAAACTCAAGATGCCAAAACTTGCTATGACTACAAAAAAACACAGGCCTTGAGAGAATTTGTGGCAGAGTATGGACTAGAAGTGCCTCGTAGCTATAAGGCAAAAAGTCATCTCTATTTCTTTATCCCTGAAAGGCTTAGTAAAAAAACAGGTTGGTACCAAAGATCCCAAATTCTATTCATTTTATCAAAATCCAAACTAGTTATCCAAGTAAAAAAGAGATAATACCAGATTAAATGATCCAAACTTTGTTTATTTATCCAAATATATATATATTTTCAAAGTTAATATATGGCCAACTTGGTTAGATATTGATGAATTTTATAGTGGTCTTTTCTTTCAAGAATTCAGCCTGGGATGTGATGTCCTCAGAGTGCTAAGTACCTCTTTCTTCCCACTGGCTTCCCCTCAGCTTCCCTCTAGGAGAGAGCAAACTTCTCCCTTTTCCAGGTTTCCTTGACTCCAATTGTACATGCTAGGTCAAAGAAAATGAAGCAACTTTTCTAGCTGTTGCCCAGATATAACTTGTAAAAGATCAAAATCATGTGACCTTGCAGTAATTGTGAATAAACAAATTAAACAGTTGCACAGTCTGTAACCAAAAGGGTGTGAGGTTGGAAAAACTCCTCTCTTCCTGCAACTTACAGCTGGGTAAATGAAGACATGAAATAGCTGAGTGATTTGTTCAGGGTCTAGTCTGTGAGTATGAAGTATCAGTGCTTTGGGAGAAGTCAGTTTTGCAGGGAGATCTGTGTGACATTTAAAAGCAATAATTGCTTTAAAAAATGTATGAAGAAGTTTCCAACAAACATGTTTTGTCCTTCCCTTTGAAATTTGTTATTCATCTTTTTTCTCCTCTTGATGTCAAATCAGAATTTAGCCTGGCATTATAATCCTGAAGCATCTGGAAACTGTAAATCCAGAAGAAAAACCCTTCTCTTGATCTGAGTAATTAGAAAAGCATGGAATTCTTAAAGTTGTTTTTTCACTTTGGCTTTTGTATCTGGGGAGAAAAGAGCTTTTATGCTTCTTACATCCTAGTGACACAGTGTTCTCATGAGGACATTCCTTCCTGCCATTGCTTTTCTTCAGAAAACATACCTTATAGTTGTGGCAGTTGATTTTAGCTTTTAAGAAGCTATACTTGCTACTTAATCACTGACTTAAGTGTTAGAAGATCAGATTCTTTGAGTGCACATCCCTGACTCCACTTGTGCAGGATTCTTTGGTCCTGCTGCACCATTTTCAATGATATTTGCCAAAGCTGATGAACTGAACTTGTAAAGGAAGCAAGACAGACTTAGATGTAAACTTCTCATTATTTACAAAGAAATATTGCACTGATATTGGCTATTTTCTATTTAAAAATCTATCTTAAGAAAACTGACACTTGGCAGGGCTTTTATGTGCTAAAAACCAGACTGACAAAAACTTCAAGCTTAAATTATTTCCATTAGAAAGTAGGTGTTGGTGGAAAACAAACAGTGACATGGTAAATAGCTATTAAAAATACTGGAAATACCAGTTTTAGTGAATGATAAAAATAAACTGGTCAGGATCCAGGTAGAGGTATAAGCTGGACCTATGTTAGTGGGATAAGGGGCTGCATATATCAACCCTAGACCAGATTATCATGTGGTGTTTGATATCAGGTTTTTTGGGGTAGAGGTTTAATTCTCTCCCTGAAAAATCCTTGCCTCAAGTTCTCTGCTGGTAAACATTTTAAAGTACTGAAGAGTTCATATGTAAAACATTAACTAGTATCCCCTTGTACGATGCCTTGGAGATTCATCAGGAAGGAATTTTCCCAAGAACCTCCTGGTAAATCTCCTGACAGTATTTTGGATAAGGTCCGTAGCAATCCAATGATCGATGCCATGTTTGGCCATGCAGCTCCTAAGTTATTCTACCCTATTAATGCTTGATAGGGGAGTGGTTCCTATTTGAATTTAGCAAGAAAACAAATATGCTCATTTTTCACAACAAAATTACAGAGCCTCTTCAAATAAGTGACAGCATGTTCCCAATACAGCTTATGACAAAACTGCAAAATGGTTAAGTAAGAAACATATCTAGTGAGAGCTTTGTATCCATAACAGACCTGAATTTACAGTGAATTAACAACCTGTTTGTCAAGGCAACCAGAGGTGGGAGGTGAGGGGAGAAGAGAACACTTCTTCCTGCTTGCAGTGTGTTTGTGGGGGTCTCTGAAATTATGGGCATGTATGAACTGAAGCACATACATATCTGTCTTATAGTTTGCTAGAGGCTAAAACAATGTAGCCTGGAGTTGAGTAATAAATATTTGATTGCATTATAGTCATGTAGACATTCTATATCTACATTACTACTGTTTGAGAATGTCTAAAGGAAGTCTTAATGCAATTTTCTTCTGAAGAGTTTGCGACACAGCAAACTGGAAAATTGAAAGCTACATTTTCATAAGTAAAACTGGATGAAAAAATCTGATGCTATTGTATAAACAGTTCAGTTCTAAGGACAGTTTTCTGACAAGAAAAGGGAAATAAAAAGTTTGAGCTCTGCCATCAGATACTTCTGGTATCCTGGGTTAAGTTACTATGTAGCATCTTTCAATCTCTCATGTCATCCTCTTCCTTCCTTCATTACTCACCCTGTTGCATTGCTGATCCATCAGGGAGCTATAAATGATAGCAACATAACATTCATTATTCACAGAAGGGGTGACAGTTAATGCTGCCCAAGAAGCTTCTGGAGCAGCTGTATGGATAGATCCTGGGACAAGTATGTCCTTGGAGGGAAAAGTATCACTTTCTAAAATGTATATTAATTTCTTCCTATTTCTAATTGTAGGCTAATTTTATTTATTCGTAGGGTTCCATTGTGTTGAGTCATTCTTCAGAAAAGAGAATCTGAAATTCAGGTATTCATGCAGGATTAAAAGTATTGCTATTTATTCACAGATTTCAAAACAATCAGGATAGATGACTATTTGTACAGGGAATAAGGCATAGCATTTGCAAGGCCTTTGGAAGTTAATTAAAACATTTTACAGCTAATTTAGTTGATACAAGTAATGGACTGTGAAGACCCATGTTTTTAATGCATGTCCAGAGAACTTGAGTATTTAAATCTTGTCCCATCTGAGTAATCATTCGCTCATTCATATCTTCCATGTTTAAAATATTTAAATTCCCCTTTTAGCCATGCAGGAGCACTCCACTCTTCCTTTCCACTTGTAGGGGATTTGAGCATATTTGAAAGACTTAACTCTGAGTCATTTGTTATTGCAGAGCCATCAGAATGGAACTACCTTCTTAGCGGAATCACCCTCAGCTTATTGTTTTGTGTTTTATTTCTGAAACACGTCAAAATGAAAGGCAGATTATTTATTTAATCTAATGTAATCCATTTCTAGTGACACAAAGTGGAGTTCATACAGCAATGGGAAGCATACAGAATTTTCAGACTTAATTCTATAATTATGAAAGTACAGGCACATCTAAATTTCACCTGATTTACTTCTATGCTATAATAGGTTTTCTTTAGGCTTATATGCAGTCATGCAATGTGAAATGCAAATAAAAAAGTATTCTTGGAAGTGATACTTCAATTTTGGTCTCAAAGAGAAACAGATGCCATTTGAAATAGACATTTGTTGGCATCAAATAATTGTTGAACTTTTGAGGTCACATAGTTTCAAATTTTCCATTCTGATAACTCTGCAAAACTCTGGAAAATTTAAAGGGGCAACGGAATTGTCATGTACTACAAAGCAAATGAATTCTAATTAGTGCTAATGGAAATCTGTGAAATTTGTGCCAATTGTTGACAAGCAGGACTGAAGGAACAGTTAAAGCTCTTCTATTCTGAAGGCAGGGCTAAACAAAGAGACATTCACTAGGTTTTGTAGTTATCATTGCCAAGTTTCCTTTGTGAAAACTACATTCTGTTTTAGGAAATATCCATGAAAGATTTAGAATTACAGAATTTACCTTTTTTTCTTCTGTTGAGAGGTTACCAAAGTAGGTCAAGCCAATCATTGCACAGAATTGGTAAAACAATGATACAGTAGAGCAATGTATGCAGATCACAGTGCTAAGGCCTTTTCAGTCCTCAAGTCCATAGTGAGGAGGGCAGGCATTCCATTGGTTAAATATAACTGGAGTACAGACTGGAGTATGATATTTTACTCATCTGCAATACTGTTTAAGAAGACTGAAAATCATCATTGCTTTAGCAAACCTTGTTGATTTCCCCACCCCCCCCCCAGAGAAACTGGAGTTAAGGTTGCTGATTTTGTTGCAGAATCACAGATGTAGCTGAAATGATGCTTTATCTTACCAAAACATATTTGGTCATGTAGTGCATCTGCTTCATCACTGATGTCAACTGAGCCCTGGAAAGGGTGGCTTCTAGATAAATGCCACTGAAGAACCAGCCATGGTACTATTAAACTTTTGGACACTTGCTCTCTTTCTCTCCGGAAAAGAAAAAAGTGAGCTTGAGATAGTGAGGCTGTTAGCACAGCATTTTTCAGAATTGTGGGGAAGATGTTAACCACCTAAAACATCAGTATTGACATATTTTAACTGCTGAAGTGGCCCACAGGAAGTCAGAAATCTTCTTTGCCCTTTCACACACCTCAGATGTGTATCTATCTGACAGCTCCTTGTCAAAGTGTCTGAGGTCTGACCCAGTTTGTAGGGTTCAGTTAGAAAAATCAAGCATGGTATGAAAGGCCTTGCAGCTCTTTGTCTGTACACATGCTAGATAAGTCCCCAAATGCAAGAGCTAGCTAGTGGGAACATGATGACCCTTCTGAGAGGTTCTAGCAGATCCCTGCACACAGTGAACAGCAGGATCCTTGTTCCAAAGACCACTTCTTTCTAATGTCTTTGGCAAATTCTCAACAGCAAAAAGAAAAAATACACTAATTTAAACTCAATGAAATGTCTTTCAGATCTTAACTAGTGAAGTAACAACCCATATTAACAGAAGTTCCACAGATAATCAAATTATTAATAGATTCATGCTTGAATATATTATAAAGCTAATTATAAAGTGTTGAATTTTGTATTTAAGTATTGAATACTTTGTTTTATAAGCTTTTTGTCTTCCCATTCACATTGCTTCTCATGTACATTTTTTTGTGCAATTCCAGACCCATGTGGAGATGTCACTGAGTGCTGACAAGCACAGTGAACATAAAACCAAGGCAGTAATTTCAGCCTACTCAACTATCTGTAGTGGTCCATGTCCAGGTGTAAGCTTAAGGAGATTCTTCTAAGCACCTTAACATATGAATTAGGCTCCCCTAGACTTACATCTAATTAGTAAGATATATCAAGTGTATGTTATTGCACTCTGTCCCATCATATCACCTCATGCCAGCAACTTTGCCTGCACTAGTGTCCAAAATCATGCTAACATTGTAGTTCCACTTTTTTCTGTTTTATTGCTGAGCAGCACTCCAGACTGTTTATCAGCACTCAGTGACAATAATGTTACTGAATCATAATTTGGGTGAGAAGGGACTTTTTTTGCATCTTCTTATGTCAAAGCAAGAAGCACTGCCCCAGGCAGAATATATACTAAACTAAACCTGAAAGTTATTCCAGCAAAGAAAAGAAAGCTGCTGAAGTCTCTCTGTTGAATTAAAATAACATTTTTTTATTAATTACTTAATGCTAGCTCTTCAATATGATAGTGGCTATAGATTTGTCTTTTAAATAGCCATTAACAGTAAAAAGATAAATGGAAAAGTGACAGAGAATTAAAGAACAGAGATTTTACATCTCA
Organism: Acanthisitta chloris; assembly: GCF_000695815.1. NCBI lineage: Eukaryota > Metazoa > Chordata > Aves > Passeriformes > Acanthisittidae > Acanthisitta > Acanthisitta chloris. The sequence continues at coordinate 31,397 of NW_008668948.1, forward strand.
CAGACCACTGTTCAGGCTACTGAAATACACTGAAATACTGCATAATTTATGATGTAGGGTTAAAATAATCGATTTCAAAAATTAAACACAGTTGAAGGGTTAGTAGAAATTCATTAGACTTGAACAGAATATGGCATCTTTGAAGAAATTTATATTATGCTATGTAAGGACTGTTATTGAATTAAAATTAATGAGCAGAGAAAATGTACTCCTGTACTGCTCCTAGCGATTGCGGGTAACCTGAGATGAGAGAAAAATAAATGGGCTTCTAGAAGTTCTAGCAATCTTTGCCTAGATTCATCTTACTTTATTTCAGCTATCAAAAAAAGATACAGCTCTAATCTAAGGTAGTCATCCAGCCTCACTCTGTAGTCAGTGGAGAGAAATAGCTATCTCCAGAGAGCTATTCATTCCATCTTAAGATAGATGAGATGAATTACTTTTTTCAGTGTCCATCTCTCTTCATTGACTACAGAGGAGTGTAGATAGCTAATTTAGACTAAGAATGGGATATATTTCCCCAGCCTTTTGTCCTCCAAAATCTAGATGTCTACTGTAAGGATTGGGCTGCAACAATTCAGGACTTGTTACTTTTGTGATCCTAGAAGGCAACCCAGTGAGGATTTCACAATTAGCATCTCTGCAGGCATCAATCTGGCAACCAGCAGCAGGGCTTATCTGGTAATTGTATAACTCCCTTTGTGGTTGCTATTCCAACCAGTGCATGGAAAACACAGCCAAATCCCTCCCATTATGGAGACTGACTGGGTTCTTGTTGTTTGGAATCCAATATATTCTTCTGGCCTATTGTATAGCCTTCTGATATGGGCTATGGAAGCTGTGACAGAAAGCACTTAGTTGAAAACAAAGAAGGTGAAGAGTCCATGTGGCTACTCCATCTGCTACCTCCTGTTTCCACCCTTCCCCCACACTACAGGTGCAGATATTTTCATATATGCTGTCTATGAAAACTTCCTTCCATATTTTTTGTATGTACCCTGAGAACAAAATGCTAATTGCCAACATTTATTTACATTTACCAATTATTTTCTTTTTCTTCTTATAGCAGGTTTCACTTCTGGTGAGAAATCAACACTTCATCTGTTAGTGCTAATTAGCTTGTGTCATGTTCTCCACAGCAATATCAGTTAGGAAGCATATTCTTTAGGGAATTGAGTAAATTGCCATATGTCAAAAGTTCAGAGGAAGACCAGTAATCCAAAACCTGAGATTGAGACACCCTTTGATACCTTAATGCTTCTGCTTAAGCATCTGAGGATACTTAAGAAACCCAAACCTTCACCTTTAACTAAATGGAAATTTCTAAATATCAGTGCTTTAATAGTGTTTAAATAAAAATGACAGTGAAGCATGAATGGACTTTATTAAATCTGGCATATTGTGCAGATAGGTCAAACAGGACAACACAAAAGCAAAGTGAGACTGAAATAATTGAAAAGATTCTCTGTGTAAAATGATTAAATTCTCCCCCTTTCCCACTCTTTTCCTTCATGTACATAAGACTCAAATTCAGTATCACACATCAACATACTAGCAATGTTTTTAAAGGAAGGGACATATTGGTAGGCAGAAGGAGTACCATCACTGCAGAAGTATATTGTAGCCCTTACTTTGGAAAGATGTCTAACATTATGCTTCAGGGCTTAAGCTGTTCTGTTAGTATAACAATCAGGGGCCAGTATCTGCTTAAGAGGAAGCAGTGAATGTCAGTGACCACTTCAAAAGTGGAAAGAAGGGCCTAGATTGTGAACATGGGTAAAACTTTTATATGAAATAGGTGCTAAGCTATTTGGTCTTGTCCAGAAATAGAATGGCACAAAAGTTTCACGAAATTAAAAATAAAAACATGTGCTGTCATCAACTTATTACCTGTAAGGAGTAAACAGCTACTGGAAACAAACAGAAAAAAAATTTTCCATTGTTTTTGACAATGAAGAAAATGATATACCACATGGCTGTGCTTCCCTTGAGTTAGGAAAATATAACAGATCATTTATATGACTGCATTCAGTTGTAATGGTCAAGCCTAAGGGCTATCTAAATCATCTGAGGTCTTACCTATACATGGAAGTTGTAGTATATTAACTGCAGTCATAACACTGAAAAGCCTCCATAGGGATTTATCTAGCATAACACTGCCTTGAGTTAATATGGTTTATACCTCTTTCCATATGAAGATTAAAATGGCATAACTGCATCCGTTTGATGTTGTATGAGTAAAAATATGTGGTAAAATCTCTCCTAAATTACCTCATGAAACTGCAGAACTATCCCTTTTTAGGATTTTCCTTCATTAGCAAAGTCTGGATGCTTTCAAATCTCAGCAAATAGATGTTGATAGTATTAAGAAAACAGTAGGAAAATAATAGGTTTACTGTCTTTAATGAGGTTCCTTCTTCATGTTGTGTCTGGTGTTGTTTTTAGTTTAGGTCTTAGGTAGAACAGGAAGCCTCAAAGATGTTGAGAGGCACGAACCTGGCAGCAGTGATTGGCATTCCTATTGATAACTGGAAAGTAGAGTGGAGATCAGGTGGGAGAAAGGCAGAGAGGTATTGCCAAAAAAAGGATGTGGATGTAAGGCACAGGCTGTTCCTTCTTCATGTTGTGTCTGGTGTTGTTTTTAGTTTAGGTCTTAGGTAGAACAGGAAGCCTCAAAGATGTTGAGAGGCACGAACCTGGCAGCAGTGATTGGCATTCCTATTGATAACTGGAAAGTAGAGTGGAGATCAGGTGGGAGAAAGGCAGAGAGGTATTGCCAAAAAAAGGATGTGGATGTAAGGCACAGGCTTGCGAACAAAGGAAAGGCAGAGAGGTATTGCCAAAGAGCAGAAAGGATGTGGATGTAAGGCACAGGCTAAAAATGCGAACAAATTACCAAAAACAGAACACCCCAAAAAGTTGAGAATCAAGGCAGGATAAAGATGTGGATAAGATGAGCACCTGATGGAGCAGGAAGTATGGTCTTCTGGGAGAAGCTGAAAAAAAAAAAATAACAAGGCAAAGGAGGGGAAAGTGAAGCTGAAGAAGCTGACAAGAAAAAAAATAGCAAGGCAAAGGAGGGGAAAGTGAAGCTGAAACAATAAAGGGGTTAAACCCCAAAACTAAGCAAGTGTGTAAAAGAGAAGCTGTTGCAATATTGGTTTATTTTAGGTTAAACCCCAAAACACCCAAAGTGTGTAAAACAGAAGCTGTTGCAATATTGGTTTATTTTCCAGAGATGAACAGATAGATATTGTAAAGTGGAAAATAAACAACTGAACTAAAAGACAATGCAATGATCAGAATGAAGAGGGAAGACATCAGAAAGGATAGATGCTGTATCGAAGTGGGGCTTTTAAAAAATTTACTATGCTTGGATATTCCTCTGGAGACCTAATTTATTCTATTATGTGAGCTCTGTGACCAGCCACACATGAATGATCAGTGCTGCACTTATTCAGAACAAACACTATTTTTCAAAGATGATTTTCTTTCCTCACTTTGCCATGCCTTTCCCTCCAACTGCTATTGGTTTTGTGCTACTCAAAAGTCTTAGGCTAATAGGAGTTGAATACCTCTTCAGCTTCAGTGCTGGACATCAGTATTTGGATTAGAGAAATCCGATTCCTGTCACTAATGTTATCTGTTCCTCACAGCCTGGGGTCTTCAACCAAGTTTTCATTGTAGCACATGAAAGCTAAAGTCCAGAAATAGAGCTACTGTTTACTGAAATCAGAAAGCTGTTAGGTTAATGTGATAGCATATCCTGTTATATCCATTTCCTTCATGTAAAACTTAGAGTTTTAGGGAAGTTGTAGTGCTACAGATTCTGAAATTCATTCTGTCAGTTGTAAAAGGTCACTATTTCTATTACTGTACATTCCATACAATTTATACCTCATTATATCAGTTGTCACTTTAAATGGAAGTATCTCAGATCTAAATGATCTTCTATGGCTGTTTAAACCTTGCAAGTTGCAGGACTGTACTCAGATCACGTTCTTATTGTCTTCTCAAAAAGCTACATAAACCAGTTTAAAACAACTTATAAAAATGCTGGGCTGAATATATTTTCAGTTTTTCAGTTGTTATAAGTCTATAAGAATTTGATGTAGTCCTATGCAATGCCATGAATGGACTGGGTTTCATTTGGAAACAGTTCTGTGGTCTGTAAATTGCTTTCTTGAACTCTCTGGAGCTGTCAGGTTTTGTGCCCCCTTTGGGCTGTGTCTGTACTACGAAGTAAAGAAGAGGCAAGAAAAGGCCATTAATGCTCAGTATAAATGCAAATGATTGCATCATATCTGAATATCTTAGGACTTGTTTCCTCTGTAGAAAAGCTGTCTTGAAAATAGCCAGTTGGAGTGAACCAAAACAAATCCAATGCTGTCTAACAGTGACATGGTGCATATGACTGGGGATCCACTTCCATTTATATGAGTTTTTTACATTGCTTGCTCAACTTTCTAATGAAATCAGTTATTCTCATGTATTATTTATTACTGAGTTTTACTATTACATCTATTACAAATAGAACAAAAATATGGTCAAATCAAAGCTGTAATTAACTTACTAGATCAATGATTCCCATTAGTCACATCAGCAAATAGATTTAGTGGATAACCATTTTTGTTTTGATTATATGGTTGGAGCTGAAAGATACTTCATCATTTTAATTCCCTCTTAATGAAATTTAAGGAAGGGCTCACAGATACAGTGTTTTAAATCATGAGGGTGCTGATCTGGTGAAAATATCTGTAGATCATAAATTTCAACTAGATTATATTTTATTCTTAGAACATGAACTAAGCGATTTAAGCTTGCTGAATCCTCCAGAATGAAATGGTTGGAGCTGAAAGATACTTCATCATTTTAATTCCCTCTTAATGAAATTTAAGGAAGGGCTCACAGATACAGTGTTTTAAATCATGAGGGTGCTGATCTGGTGAAAATATCTGTAGATCATAAATTTCAACTAGATTATATTTTATTCTTAGAACATGAACTAAGCGATTTAAGCTTGCTGAATCCTCCAGAATGAAAAAGTTGTAAAGTATTTTATTCTTAGAACATGAACTAAGGGATTAAAGCTTGCTGAATCCTCCAGAATGAAAAAGTTGTAAAGGAACCGTGAATCCTCCTTGGTCTCTCAAAGAAATGGCCTTGTAGTCTGGGGCCACTTGATAAAAGGCATATAAGGCTGAATATCTGTCTGCTTAGAAGACAAACCATTGGAAAGACAGACACTTTTGAAGGACAGAGAGTGGGGCTTTGAGGAGACTGAGTTGATGAAGGTAAATAAGAATTTTAAGAAACTTTGAGGGTCTGAAATCCATTTAAAAAGTTGTCTTTATGACAAAAAGCTGTGGTCAAGGAGAGCTGTGCAAATGGCATAATTTTAGTTCTATCACTGGTTTTCCTTTATTTCAGATAAAAATGCAATGTTTTTGGGACATCTGTAGCAGAGATGCAATATTTATCCATGGATTTTCTGAACTATATATTGAACACTTTCTTTCCAGAACATATCAGGTGAGAAAACAGGCTACAGAACCTGGGCAGGTGTTGCTGCTAAATTTTTAGAGACTGGCTGTTAGCATCCAAGTTGATGGTGCACAAATAATCTATATCCACGCACTGCTTAGTTGCAGTGTGTTTTGCTTGAAACAGAATCTCATATTAAAAGGGTCACATTGAGAGCAAGTGGGTAAAATGGTGAGAGAATGTAGTTACTATTCATGACAAGCGATAAGAAGTCAATGAGATAAAATAACCAAGCCTTTCCTTTCTTCAGTAAGTTCATACATATTTACAGAAAAAAAAGATAATCTCAAGGCTATTTCCAGTTTCATATATTGTTTTGATTATGTTCAGTGATAATCCTTACAGTTCTCTGAAGGTTCCTCATGCTATATCCCTTATCCTAGACCATGAATGTCATGATTGCTATGAGCTAAGTAAGATTAAGATTAATTATCCAGTTGGGATCACATGGTAATTCCTTTGCTTCATAGTTTCATTTTATACATTCCCATTTGGGGTAGCTTTTTTAGAAAGCTGTTTCTTTAGTTATAGTAAGTGTGGATATGTGATAAGTAGATTCGAGCTTGTATAAATGTTGGTGGATAGAGTGAGTGATAAGTTGATTCAAACTTGTATAAATGTTGGTGGATAGAGTGAATAATAGGAAAGAACAGCAGCACTAGCTGGAGAAGTTTAAGTAGAAAAATGGCAAATAGGTCAAATAATTGAAGCACTTACTTTGGTCAGTTAAAAATAGGAAAATGGAAACTTGTTTGCAAATATTTATCAGTTTAGAATGGGATGTGAGAGAGAATATCCATGATTCAAACTTGTATAAATGTTGGTGGATAGAGTGAATAATAGGAAAGAACAGCAGCACTAGCTGGAGAAGTTTAAGTAGAAAAATGGCAAATAGGTCAAATAATTGAAGCACTTACTTTGGTCAGTTAAAAATAGGAAAATGGAAACTTGTTTGCAAATATTTATCAGTTTAGAATGGGATGTGAGAGAGAATATCCAATCCAATTTAAGGACAACAAGGAGCATAGGACGGGTAGAATACAATAACCTATCCAGAATCAAGCTAGGATGTCATCGATAAAATAATGAAGAAAAAAATCACATTGTAGCTTCAGTGATTTCTATGCTCAACAGCTCAGGTTTTTTTCTGAACTGAAGGTGGAATGGTGGAAGGTGGCTGTGACACATGGGGTGCACTTGTTTCAGCCAGACCTGCATTTTGTGGTAAGTGCTCAGTGTGTTTCTAAGCTTGCCCAGGCAAATCTGCTATGATGTATTCCACAGAAGGTTTGTGACAAATTCTGGAGGGCTTGTGACTGGGAAAGGTGATACAGCAGTTAAGGACCATCCCCTTTTAGTACTTCAGAATTGCTGATCCAGCTCCTCATAAAAGCAGACTGCCTCCTCAGCAGAACCTTGAGCTGCTGTAAACATTCTGCTTGCCTCCATGGTATTATCACCCCAATTCTGCAATGCTTTTAAAAGGCAGGACACAGCCTATTCCTTGCTTAAGCCTGGCTTAGCATGGCAAAGTATGTGCTCTCATTTCCAGGTCAACTCATCTGAAACAAGGATTAATGAGGAATCCAGCAAACCAAGGAATAACTACTAAAAGACTACATGATACTTTGATGAAGAGTATGCAAATGTGAGTGAGTGTGGGCTCAGGCTGTCTAGGCTTTGATTCCAGGATCTAAACCAAGTGCACTGCAGAGTTTTATGAGCTGAACAATGATCTCAGTCCACAGTCAGAGTTTGAAACCATGGCTTTGGCCAGTCACACTGGGACTTTTGGCTGAGTTGCGCCTATCCTCATTTGACTGGGGACTACTTGTTACTCTAAGTGTAGATTTTTCTATGCCTGGTACTCTAAAGATCAGGGATAGGTCATAATATCAAACATAGAAAGTGGGGATTTTGTTTTGCTTTTTTTTTTTTTTTTAATCTTCCTATCTTTGGGTTTAATAGCATATACATGCAGAACTCTTTGACCTTGAGACAGAAGTTTCCAATGTGCTTTATTTCCAATTCAACCTTACAACAGCAATGTGGAGCACTTTCTGGGTCTGAAATCAACACCTTATAACAGCAACGTGGAGCACTTTCTGGGTCTGAAATCAAATAAGGTTAGCAATGTGCTCAAGATTCTCCTATCTTAAATTACAAATACACCAGAGACAAAAGTGAAATTCTCTCTTTCATATTGGGAAAGGACCTTTTTGTAAGTTATACTTCTTGCTTCTCAGTAAGGTGCAGTTGCAATTGGCACCCCACCCTCAAGGATCCATTAAACCAGATGTAACAGAAGTTTCCAGACACAGACATAGTTTGTTCTGTGGGCCTCAGTGCATTAATGCATTTGATTCAAACACAGTAGGAAAATGTTCCAGTTCGGAGATGAAAAGAATTTACCTAAACTCATTTGGTTCTTTAGTGACACGAATGTGCTGTCTTGGCACAAAACATTGTCCTAGTGCTTTTTTTTCCCTGTAATGTAGTTATTTGTAGTAGAATTGCAAAAATTATTAACATTTTAAAGAAAACATGGCAAGAAAGGAAACACTACATGGGGTAACAGTTTTACTTGCTATTTTTAAACATGGTATTGAAAATTCCATTTTCCCCAGATTCTCTGGACTTGAAGAACAGAGAAAGGAAAGATGATGCCAAACCACTGATCCTTCTAACAATAATTGATCACAATTTTTGCTGTGAATGAGTGCTTTATGTTGCTTAGGTGTATATGTCCTTCCTAAAGATACAAATGTTAAGTGTGTAGGTCATTTTCGACATAATCTTAAGAGTGATGCTAAAAGTAGTTTAGTGTTCCAGAAATTCTTCTCTGCAGAACTTAGATAACCTGCCCATCAGAACCTACTGAAGAATCCAACCATTACTTTGAGTTTCTAATCATCATAAGCACTGCTATCTGCTTCAGAAATCTAAAGGCCATTGCACTGTCTTTGCCCTGTGCATGTGGAACTTCCTGATCATAAAAATGTTTTTGTGAGCCTGTGAACTGTGTTTAGCTTTCCTGGAGCTACTGCTTAATTTTACAAGTGGCAATATTTATTTTTGACATTGAGCTTTATAAGTCATGATGTATTTATGTTACTGTAACAGCTATAAAAGGTCATTTAGATCTGAGATACTGCCATGTAAAGTGACAATGGCAATGATGTTTGTGAATGTAAAGAAATGCATCTTAACAATCCCTAAACAATTGAAGTGTTGAGGTTTGTGTGAATAACTGATAATATGATTAGTTAATGCAGAGAACTTCTGCAAGAAGTTAGGTTTAGATGCCTGAAAGAAATTATGAACTGGTAGCAAAGGATTCCTATTCTCACCATGTGGAACTTCATGTCTGAGTCAAGGATGCTAAAAATTCATTAATCAGTATAAATTTTCTTACATTTTTAGTATAGGCTTGCTTAAAATGTGAAATTTCTGAATTGTATGGCAGTATCTTTAGTGTGTTTTCAAAAGTCACTTGATTAGAATGTGCCCTCAAATGTATTTCTATCTTCCTTCTGAAATACAGACTCCCTAAAGGAAAACATCTGAACATCTCCCACGTGGTCCAATTTATGAAGCTGCAGAATAATTAGTAATTTTCATTATTAAATGAGTTTATCTGCATTCCATGTAAGCATAGTACTTTATGTAGATACATACAGAGCTTACAAAACATATAGCAATATAGCAATATTACATATGAGAGATGTTTTAACATGGAAAATGTTATTTATTCTTATTTCATTAGGCTTCTAAATTTTAATGACAGTACATTCAGACCAAACCAAAGTACACAGCTCTTTACCAATAGTATTCAATGATAGGAATAATAATTAAAAAAGTGAATATGTTAAGTGGAAAAGAATATAAATATTTTCAAAATTAGTTAATGGTTCCCTATTACCTCATTCTGTCTTTCTTCTATTATGGATGTTTGTTTTGATTTATATATTTCTGTGAGCTCTCAAATATTCAATCTGCAGAAGACAACATTTCCCTACTTCTAATGACTATATCTATCATTTCTGCTGCACCTTCATATATTACACTGTTCATTCTAATACTTGAGTTGTATGTTATGTAAAGATGAAAAAGCTATCATCATTGAATATTAGAAAGCTCTTTCAACCATTATGTAACAATTTGTTTCATCTGGTGAGTCTATAACACTTCAGAGGAAATTTGACACTTAACTCAGCAAGATACCTGAAATTTGACATCATTTCTGCTGCACCTTCATATATTACACTGTTCATTCTAATACTTGAGTTGTATGTTATGTAAAGATGAAAAAGCTATCATCATTGAATATTAGAAAGCTCTTTCAACCATTATGTAACAATTTGTTTCATCTGGTGAGTCTATAACACTTCAGAGGAAATTTGACACTTAACTCAGCAAGATACCTGAAATTTGACCTAGTACTCAAGTCATAATTCCTTTCATCCTTCTTGAAGCTGATGCATTTATTGTATTTTCATGTCAAATGATGGCTGAGTGTTTGCCCCCTGGTATCCATGCCTTTGTTTCTGGGAGGGACCAAGGAGAAAAGCAGTTATACAATTTCACTTGGTACATATCTTTTTTTTTAATATTTTCCCAGACTCCTAGTGGTGTAGAAGACATTGGTTAAACATAAGAAAAAAAGATTCTATTTGTTGCCTAGATAGCTGTTAACATTTCACTATGTACTGTAACACTGGCAAGATAAACATACAGCCACATTTCATGCAGTTGTTACAAACGTGACCACTTGATTATATTGTAGCATTGGGCTAGTAAGACAATAACACTCAAAAATACACACGAAATGTTTCTCTTAATCAGAAAATGTGTGCCTTTCAACAGAAAAGCTAATTTACAGCATATTCCTGAAATTGTACTCACCAAAGCACTAGTCTGAGCAGGTGGATGTGAGTGAGGGGCCTGGTTTGTTTTTTTTTTTTTTCTGGGGGGGGGAACATGCCTTGGTATCATGGTATGAGTGTCCTACCGTAACTGTTAGGACATTAGCAAGAACATCAGAATCCTATGCTGACTTCTGTCATTTAGCACACATAATTTTTAATCTTTCTATCTCAATTAATACAAGCTGTTTGAAGGCATGATGCCAAAACCAGAAGGATTTCCTAAGGGTTATGCTTAGCAAGGCTTTCATAAAAAGACTCTAGAAAAATCTTGTAAGTCTGGGAACTTTCAGGTGATAAAACTGAAGCAGGTCATTTCTCCATTTGCCTCCATGAGGGAATGCATCTCAGAGGGATTCTGTTACAGCTCTACCTGTCACTGCAATTTGGTTGTGTTAAATTTTCCATGGAGCTTATCCAGTCAGTTGATAGTTTAAAAGAAGCAGTTAGTAGCTATTTCATTCGGCAGGAAAGGAAAATCTGAGCATGCTGAAAACAACCAAATATGCTAAAACAAATTCCTGATTTTCACAGAAGAAGGAATTAAATTCCCTCTCTTAAGTTATTGCTGATCAGTGATATTGCTAATAATTGCTATACCTCTAGGCAGCAAGGAATAATTTCTTCTTGAAAAATGAATGTTGGGAACCACTGTATACTGTTTAGCATAGCAGAGCAGTCTTCAAAAGCTGAATTTTCATACTGTTTTAAGGTTATGACATTCCCTTTTGGTTTAAGTTTTACTGATGTGTGGACAATTAAATGATTATCATCTTATTGTGATAATTCCTGTCTTCTCTATTTTGTGTCCATCAGTAAATCTCAAAGCAATTTGCAGTGGAGATCAGTATTATTATTGTTATTATTATTGCTTCCCAGGAAAAGCTGAAGTAAAGTGACTTTTCCAGCGTAGAGAGGCTGAATCAGGTAGGGACATGTAAGTGCATGAAATAAAATTATGTTCTGTTTTCTGGTGGGACAAGCTGTCTCCCATGCACAGTAGAGCACAGCAGGGAAAATCCTGTTTGTTTCACCTTAATTATGTCATAGGGCAGGTTGGTGCTTAACAAAAACAGTGATGGTCTGATTCAACAGCATGTACAGATATAGAAAGGCTTCAAGTTTGGCATGATTAAGCACTTACCTAGACTATATGGTAGTTTTATGTACTGCTGCTGTGTATTTGCCATAATCTGTCAGTATTTTAACCTGGATATTTTAAGAAAGAACCAAAATCCTACTCTAATTTTCTTAGATTCTAATTTTCTTAGGTTTTTACTTGATATCTATGCTTTAGTTAAAATGATAGCCCAAATAATTATGAAGTTTATATCTTTCCTATAGGAGACTCAAGTAAATGGGACCCTCTTTTGAAAATGCACTTTGGAAAATGCACTTTTCTGAGTTAATTAAATGAAAGAAAATTCATCCTTACTGTTGATTTTCCTCTTGGTAAAAAATTCAGCAGCTCTCTGTGAGAGCCACTCAAAGAACACTGTGCCCCTTTGGCACAGACTAGTAAACAAGTCCCACAGAGCTTAGAAGATTATCAGCTGCTGAGGAAGCAGACGTTTGACTGTGAGCCTGTAGACATACACAGCAGGGTGCATAAAATAAGGTAAAAATAATTGTGCCAATGTGTCTGGTTGAGAAATTCAAAATTCCTGCAAGTGAGAAAGCAAATAAACATATGAGATGGAAAACCGTAGCAACATCAGGGTAAGGTAGTTTGTGGATGAGTTGCTGGAGAGCAGTTTTTCTCTGCAAAATTATGCAGAGAGGAGCAAAAGAATTGTGCTATGGATGTATGACAGAAAAAGAAGAAAAGCATGGGAAGGCAAAGTTGTAGCTGAAAATATAATAAAAAATAACTGTAGTTGGGAGAGTGAAAGTGGAATAAAGACTTTAATAAAAATCTTTAATAGGTATGAATCCATACAAAAATCAGTGGACTGATTTATGTAATTTATACCAATTTTTGTAGTTCTCCTTCCTGAACTCTATCCCCAGCATAAAAATAATTACAATATATCTATCATAAATTGTGAAAGGAAAATAAATCCATGAACTAAAAATAGTAAAGAAACCACTTTAGGTTTTTGCTTTTTATGTGTCTTAGGGAAGAATATGTGTTCCATAGCTTTAACCTCATATATTGCAAAAGGTCTGAGATTCTCCATGGGACTGCCTTTGAGGATCTAAAGTTTGCTTTAGAGTAAGAGGAGGGATATTGAGAAGATGTGCTGAAATCTCAGGCATTCTCTTGTATACTTGCTTACAGAGGTATGCAGTCAAAAGAGACTGAGTTTGAGACCTTCAGTCTGTTATAAATGCTACTCATAAAAGTGTAATCTGAGGAATAGCAGGGTCATGGTAGGCTGTCTCCAATGAATGGTGGCCCCAGAACAACATTTGCATAAAACCTCTGGGTAGGTCTGTCAGCATACTTTGATGGGGTATGAAGGCCAAAACAAGGCAGAGATTCACCAAGGAACAGTGGCAGCTTCTGGACACAGCTGGGGGTTTGCTCACAAATTAAAGCAAGCAGATCTGGGCTTAGCAGGTGTCTTAGGTGCCTGTATCAGCTGAATAGTATCTAACATAGTCACAGGAAAGAGCCAGAGCACAGGTAGGCTCAATATGCATGTCTGCTCGTTCCAGTCTGGAAGAAGCCCAGAACAAAACAGTGAGAAAATAAGTATTATGTGAGGAAACTAAAATGAGTAGTCAGTAAGGTTTGAACAGCTTTGTAGCCTGTTTTTGCCTTGTGTGTACTAGCTCTAGATCATCCATTCAACATTGATTAATATTCCCACAAACTGTCCACTGATTGTTGTTGCTGTAAGTTCCTTGATTTCCCTTTTACAAGGGGCCTTGGACTGTGCTGACAGCTACTGCTTCTGTAGCACTGCCTCACTGCTTTCCTTTGCATCAGTGTGGCCAGACATCTGTAGGAAACAAATAAGTCATGAACTATGTGATTTACTTGGTTTTCTTCACTGATTTGTCCTATTTTTGCATGTCGCAGCAAGTTTCCTTCTGCTTTTGGTGTCTATTAAATCTTTCATTGGCTTGAAAGAGAATCCAAATATAAAAAAGTGAACTGGGGTGTGTGAAGAGCCACAGATTATCATATACAGCTGTCAATCAAGTAATGGTACAGATGAATGATCGATAGTAGTCCTGATTGTTTAAGTGTTTCACACATTTCCCAGTACATCAATTCTGTGCCCTTTACAGCATTTCTGGCAGGGTGGATAAGGACTGTTGTTGCACCTTTCTTTGATCAAGAACTGAGGATAAATCAGCTTTACATAGAATTTGAAAGCAAAGCTGGATGGCTCTAGGGTTTTTTTTGGAGTGTACAATTTTATGGTTGTTTCTATATTTTGCTACATAGATTATGAATTTTCAGAACAATCAAGAATATGCTAAGAGAAAAAGGAGATGCTTTTATCATATTTTTTATGTTGTTTCTAATGCCAAATTAGCAGTTAATGAATTTGAATAGTTGAATATTTGATGTGAAACTGAAGTTTTTGAAACTGTTCAGGCTTTTGGAAGAATTAATATCTACAGTTCCCTCTTGTCTAAAGCAGAGCAGCTGTGACATCACCAGTTACACTCCCTCATCTCCACAGCCTATTTACATGTCCTTGAGAGACACTTAAGGTGATTCTAGTTATCTCATGACTGAAATGTGAGACATGGAAGGAAGTATCCTAGCTCACCCACCTGTGTAATCACACAAACCAAAAATTATTTCTATGTATTACATGAATTTTGGTCTTTGGCATAATCATAGCTCCAAGTGAGAAACACATGAAAGATCAATGTGAAATATTTTGAAATGTCAAATAGAACACCAATAGTGAGTTATTTTCATTAGCTTTAAAAACTGTCCACTGTCAGACTTTAGGGCATGTTATGTACTATATAAACTTGGAATAAATCTTGTTTGTAATTTTTCACTTTATTCCTATCTGAAAAAGAAACAAAAAGTCAGTGATATTATTTATGTGTCAATTAACTACATATATTGAAATTCTTCACTCATGTTCTTATCATGACATGGAAACAAGATTCATTCTACGTGTCAATATCAAGAATGAACCAGCATGAAGGAATTTGTTCCTTTATCTAATCATACAAATACAAGCTGGAACAAGTTAAGCAGAGTATCACCAAACTGAATGGCAGTGATCACCACTAATGGGAATAAGGAGAACAAAAGGGGTTTAAATATTATATTAAACAAAAAAAAAGGAAAACCAACATATGACTTTGGAAATATTGACCAGGAATTCGAGTTGTAACTTAGTTTGGAATAAAAGATTAAAGGTTTTGGAGTCTTTGTGCCTGTTGATTTGTCTGAAATAGGTTTCCCACTTGCTTTGAACCATATAAAAGTAGTCAGGTTTTCACAGTCATCTAAATGTGCAATGTGGTGTGGTAGAACAGATGCTCTATTTCAGTGTCCTAAGGCTCAGCATATGGGACTCATGGCTTACTGAATTAAGATAACCAGTCATCAGCTTGTGGAGTGCTTTTTGGGTCTTTCTGATGTAATCTGGGAAGATACATTCTAACTGACATACAGATTTACTTTTATATTTGGGTGCCTAGAAGTAAATAAAAGTAGATCTAGTCTATAAAAATTATCCTGTATTTCAGAAACCTAAAAGACCTCTACTTGGAAAAGGAGACTTTGATCTTCACTAAAATGAATGTTTATATTAATAGTATGTCATAAAATATGATTTCTATAAAAATGTGCAAGTGTATTGATATGACTTGGAAACTGTTAAGGTCACATTTATTTATTTTTTTATGGATTTGTTTATTTATTATTACTGTCAGTAGTGAATCAGCAAACATAGAATACCTAAAAATTCATGATACAGTTCCTTACTAGGTTCAGTCACACAGGACTTGATGCCAAGACACTCCAGTCTGGCTTGTACCCTAGCATTGAATCAGCTGCAGAAATTGCCAGCAGGTTTCCATGTGTAGTGAGGTTGTCCTCCTGTCCTTCACAATGACTCTCTGCTAATGTTCATTGTTTCTTTGCTCTTCTTCCTGACTTCCCTTTTATTGCTGTCCTGAATGCTAGTGCCATGAGAGTGAAGTGTCTAAAACTTTGATTAATCAACTGGGCTTGCCAGAGTGAAGCAACACTGCAGTATGTGCTCACAGAAACCTACAGCATTATTGCCAATGACTGCTCAGTTATAAATTTACTGAAGAAGAGAGTAAATATTGTCACAGTGCTTTCAGACAGTGTTCTCACAAATTTTTTTAATCTGCTGTCTGAATGTCTTTATTTTTCATTTTTGTTTTCCAGCCACATTGAAACAGAGATTAAATCTTAATCACATTTTAAGAAACAAATTGATTCAGCAGCTGTCTAGGTGTTTGTTTGCTTTCTTTTTAGCACACTGTTTATTTTAGGCTCTTCATTTGACACTGAATCTGTATATCTATTGAACTCTGAGCATTCTGATTCCTACAGTAGAGACCCTGTGTTCCTCTAAATATAATTTCTGCTTGCAAATACTTTTTTTTTCTGCCTTGCATTGTCCTGCATTTTATTTTTTCTGTTAAAGGTAGCCAGGGGAAGTGACAATGCAAACAGAGCACTGTCCTTTGCAGATAAACACTGTGTCAGGACATGACATCAGCTACAGGGCCCTGGGCTGCTTGTCCTTCTGCTTTACTTTATACTATTAATTGACTGTACTGCATCTCTTGATGGAGCTGTCAGAGTAGTGGATGGAGATATAATGCTGGTTCTTCTTTAACATATTTCCAACCATCAAAGACATTGTGAAGGTGAAGCATTGCAAACTTATTATTTCCTGATGGTACTTCTTTAATCTTACTCTGTACTTCTTAATGTGGTCTTAGAAGAATTGTTCCTGTCATTGATTTATTTATTTATTTATCTTGCCAAGCAAATGCAATGTCTTCAGAGTCAGGAATCAGCACTGCAGGATCCTCTCTCTCTGCTACTTTGACAGTCTGTGGATTGGCAACAGTGAATTAATTCAATCTTACTTCCAAATTAAATACTAAGCTCTTTTGATCACAGTGCTGCTGTCTACATCAGGAGTCAATTGTCCAGGTACTCTTTATAGTCAATTGTACCATTTTGGTACAGAGCAAAAGTAGAAAAAACCAGCTAGGCGTAGGAGGGAGAAATACTTTAAATTATGGGCATTTCTGTCTTTTTCCCCTCTATCCCCTTCCTATTTGGTCATGGCTGGCAAAGGTAGTGATATGGTGTGAAACACATAAAACAGGTAATAGTTAGTGGGAAGTTGAGGAGAAATGAAATGAACAGGGAATGAATTTTTTGCCCTCCAGTCTTCTGGATATATTTGTAAAAGTACAGACACCAGTGTTGAAATTAGCCAGATTAGATTTCATTATGATGCTAAGTTTCTCCCATGAGGACTATACTTGTCATCCTGTATAATGAAAACCTGATTTTGACAGTTCCATCTGTAAGTAACACTCCACCATGTGAATGTTAGGCTGTGACTCATTGTGCCACAGAAAACAGGCCTTCATTTGTAGACCAACTTTCCACTTTGTCTTACTTACTTAAATTTTTTGTAGTCCTTTTATTAAGAAAACTTCTATCCGCCATTGTTCAGCAAATAGGATCTCATCAAGCATATAATCTTCGACTTGATAGAATTGATTCAGGAGCTGAATTATATACCAAGTAATTGGAATGACCTAGCAGAGAATGTGCCTGCATTTATAAATAGGATCTGAACTCAAATAACATATAAGAAGGTAATAAACCAATCTCCAGATTTCCTGGTAAAGTCTCATTATCAGCATCCAACACTACCGTGATTAGGTTGCTCTCCTGTATAAAAACCAGTTTATTACTTTTCCTTTTAAATAATGAATTATTCTATTTGGCTTTGTCAGGGGTTTGTAACTAGGAAATTTTGGGAGCTGTTTTTGAGAGGCTGGGATTGTTTTACTATTCTTTCACTTTTTCTGTTGTAGCATGGCATCATGAAATGGGAAAACTGGTAATTTTATTAAAGGTTAGCTTTCCAGGTTTCTCTTATCTGATCCTCTTTATACAGCAGATTTTCTCCTGAAACTCCCCATGCAGTGATGTATTCTTGGCTTTTCACAATACATTTTGAGTATTAACAGTTTGAAAGTTTTCTTAAGATTTTCACAAGCTTACTTTTAAAGTTCAAAAGTTCTCCTTCATGGTTTCTTTATTACTGTAATACAATAGATAAGATTTGAGAATTGTTCTTCAAAAATATGGAAAGTAGTTATAGGCTGGATGAGAGCTGTAGGGGCTAAGAAATGACCAAGCCTCTATATTCTGTTTGTATTTGCCACTCTGCATTAGTTGTCTTAGGGAGAGTTCTTGCTGCAAGACAGACTGAGATGCATCACTTTAGTGCATGAGAAATAAATGACTAGGGAATCTGTCACATGCTTTGGTGTGGACAACTGTTGTAGCTACAAATTGCCAAAATATGTTCTGGGGCTTGGGGTTTAAAATATTTTTTTCCCTGTTGATTTTTGTTTTCCCTCTAGGTTTTTTTTTGGCTTTGCTATAGTTAGATGCATGTGGGAACAATGGACCAGAGCCCTGAGGATTACAGGGAGATGCTTGTGTTTGTTTGACTTGCATAATTTTCTCACCTTTTTAGGTTTGGACAGGTTCTTGAGCTACAGTCAGGAAAAAAAATTATCCTCATTGCTAAGTCGCATAATCATCTGGCCATGTCACTCCAATCTGTTCTCTGCCAGCCATGGTTATGAGTGATAATTGCTTTTTTCTAATCTCTGGCTGTTTAAAATTAAGTGGAGGAAATTTTGTGCAGGAGGTGCCTTGACAGACATGAATCTCTAGAGCTCTAGACTATCAGCAAACTGCAGTCTGAAACACAAATAGAGGCTAAACTGAAACTGTTTCTGTGCATGGTCTAGACAGTCCCAAGGTTATTCCTGAGTTTTATTAGTATCTCTATTAAAAAGTGCATCTGGATTAAGATCAGATATTTGTTTGCAGAAATGAGTGTACATGTTTTAATGGTTTCTTCTCTCCTTGCAGTGTAAGAAATAGTATATTGATACTGCACTGCTTCTACTCCTTTTTGAATGCTAGCTACAAAAATGTATAGGGTCAGTTTTTATTATTTTGTGGCTGGTTCAATGTGATTTAAATTGTTGTGTATATAAACATATGTATCAAAATACATATGCATGATACATCAGCAATTCCTTTTTTATAATGAAAGTGTTTTCTAAAGAGCCTCAATTCCTGGCTTTCTGTGTGCAAAGGAAATCCAAAGTCACTGAGGCCGTTTCAGAAATTGCACCTTGCATTGCCATAAAATAAAATCAACCTTCACTCCTCCTGTAAAAGCTTGTATATGTGGTGGAACAAGAATGTAACTGGAGTGTGAATTCACTGTATACCTGTAGAGGGATTTATTTCCTGTGTCTTATTTATCCCTCTAACACACTGTTAGTTTTCCCATGCAAAACATGCTTAAGATTCCACAAACTGCTTCTTGTTGAAATTTAACCTTTCTGATTCACCTTAATTTTTTTTTGTCAAGGACAATACTTGCCCCATCTTCCCTCTCAAAAGTGAAAACACTGTCTTTCAGTGCTTCAGCTGGCAAAAACATTTTAAATAAGATTCTAACACTAAGACACAGAAGTGTTTGAATGCTATGGTACTATATAGGACCTGTCAAAACCCTTAAATCAGAGATCCTTCCCAGCACCTCTCCTGCAGAGTGGCACCTGGAGCCAATTAAATCAGATTAAGAGGAAGGTATATATAGAGTCATTGCCCTTGTGTGAGGGCTGAAGGAGTGCTGGTTGTTTATTTGGTTCTTTTACTTTGTAGCTGCAAAGAATAGTGTCTTCTTGTGTGTGTGGTTAAGAACTGTTAAGCCATGGCAAATATTTTGTATATTTATCTGAACTTGTAATTTTCTAGTAATCAAGTTTAAAGGTTTTTGGGGAGTGGCTGTAGAAAATAGTGGGGAGGAGGACTCTGAGCTAACATTTTGCTGGCCATTTTTGATTTTACCAAATGAGACAATGCATGCAGTTTAAGACAGATGGCAGTTCTTGACATATGAAGAATAAAACTAACATTGAGAGGCTTTTTGGGGCTCTGTGTGTGGCCTGTTGTAGTTAGTGATGTGCAGTACATTAAGCTTGTTGCTGTTTTAAGGCTGCCTCTCTGGCTCTTACAGACTGATGGAAAGCTGGGGTTGTGTTAATATTTTTTTCTGCCTAGCAATTTCTAAATCTTTCTAACTGAAGAGCTTTGTCTTTTCTTTGTTGTTATGACAATTGATTTCTGACAGCTTTTTTGTCTTTTTTTTTTCCTATAGAATAGTTCAGTTCTTCTGTCAGTTGTGCAAATAATGTAGGAAGAGCCAATGTTAAATAATACTCCTACTGCTAGTATAAGTAATCTTTATGCAAAAATTCTAGTTGAGAAACCATTAGCATTAAAATATTAAAAAGATTGAAATTATACTGATAGTAAAGTTAAACTTTCTCTAATTAATGCCATGAATACTCCTAGGATGAGAAGTGTCTTCACTCTGTAGAGTTGTGAACTTCAAACAGAAACTTCTTTCTTTTTGATTCTTATATTACCAGATGTTGCAATACTTTTTTACTGAGTTGCTTAAAAATATGTTTAAAAGAAAATGAGATGGACTCCTGAAAGGAGGTTGTAGTCAGGTGGGGGTTGGTCTCTTCTCCCAGGCAACCAGCAGGAGGACAAGAGGGCACAGACTCAAGCTCTGCCAGGGGAGGGTTAGGTTGGATATTAGGAAGAGATTTTTTACAGAGAGAGTGATCAGGCATTGGAATGTGCTGCCCAGGGAGGTGGTGGATTCACCATCCCTGGAGGTTTTCAAGCTGAGACTAGATGTGGCACTTAGTGCCATGGTCTAGTAAGCACTGTAGGTTTGGACTTGGTGATCTTTGAGGTCTTTTCCAACCCAGATGATTCTATGATTCTGAGGTTTCAAACAGGGTCAAAAGGAAGACCTGAGAAAGGACTAAAAATGGTAAGATGCACATAAGAGTTACTTTCACCAAACTATTTAAGATTTTTTCTTATGTAACACTTGACAAATCTTCACTTTCAATGTGGAAGCTTGTGAGATTGTAAAAATGCATATTTTCACTTGTTAAGGACTTCTTTTTCTTTGTTTCTATTAGAACACTTAGGAAATTATAAATTAGTTTTTCTAAAATCATAATCCCAGAGCATAGTCATGTTGTGCTATCTATTTTGAGTTAAAAACACTGCAGTTTAGCTCAACCCACATTAGTATTAATTTAAGATAAGATAGTGGTTGAATATTTCATTTTTTTTCCAAGTTTATATGTTCAACTTAGGGATATTTATAGTTATAATAGTTAAAATCATGTGAAGGACAAAGAGAAGAAAATCATAGTGGATATGTAGATCATTAGGATATGCAAAATCCATTAATTTCTGTGGTCTTTTTATCTAGCTTTTGATTAGGATTTTTTTTTCTGGAGTTCATGACTTCCTTAAATTTTAAATTTTAGTCTGGATTCTCAGGATTAACATAACTTGACCATGGGAAACTTACTCCTTTAATTATGTTCCTTATATGTTATCAGCTTTAATTCTGTGCAAATATAGTACTTTCCTCGGGAAATTAATTTCCTACAAAATAGTGGATATCACAAATAAGCACTAATCCTAAATTAAATCCCATGAAAAGGTTAACTTGTGTAATTTTTAATGAAATAACATCCTTAAATCCTTCTCAAATGTAAACAAACAAGCTTTTTTATTGCAAGATTAAATATATCTTCCAAAGCTCTTCTTGTGTTTCCGATGCTGCTAATCATATCAGCTATCAAAGCTTAATTACCAGTTCTGAGCAACAGCTCTCATGGTAACATGTGGCCCTAAGCCTGGAGTGGCAAATGGGAGCAGCAAAGGATTGACAAGAATTCTTGACATGTGCCCCAGTTTCTGCTATATTGCTGAATTATCACAGCAAACAAACCTGGTGGTGCAAGTCATGAGTAAAAGAAAGCTGGTGAGTGGCTGAGTGTCCTGTTAAATATGGTTGTGAGCCTATTTATGGTGAGCAATAAATTGTTAACAGCTTAATTGAAGTCTTCAATTAAACCTGAATATAAGATTTTCAATAAGAGTTGAAACTATAGTTAATAATATCACTAGAGGAAAAGACAACTGAGACATGACTTTTCCCTCAAATTAGTCAAACGATACAGCTATTAATTAATTAAATTTCTGAGATTCTGGGCTTGAAAATGAAAGCTGAATATTTTGGGGAGATAGTGTGGAAAAAAGGGCTGAATCACTGCTTTTTTGAGTAGAAAATATACCTCAGTCATACCAAATGTTACAATTACTCATTTAGTTGTCTTCTCATGTAGGTACATACACAGAATATTCCTGGGATAGAAAAGAGAGAAACTGGAAAAATGATACTAAAATTGAAGATGCCATTGGGTAACCCCAGCCAGTAAGTAAGCCCCACTCAACTCCTAGTGGGATGGGGGAGAGAATCAGGGGCACATACCAGCTAATGTGAGAGAAATTAGCTCTAATCGAGTCAAACCCAGCACTGAAGACACACCCAAAAAGTCAGAAAATAATAATCTGTTTGGGTTAATTTTAACATATGTTAATGGGACTTCCTGGCTTTTATGAGTGTATATGCATCTTTATAGTATCATTATACTCATCATCAGTATTCTTCTGTCACGTTTTGGCCTCAGACAGTGATGTCCATGTGTGTCAGGTCTTCTCCCTCATTAGCACTTTCCATAGCTTCAGTCCTGATCTCTCAGCCAAGTTCCCTGTCCCCTATTTTTCATCTCTGATATACTATGTTTCTTTGCAGCTAATGAAGGTAGCTCTCTGCCTTTAGATGTTGTTGAGCCAGTAACACAGTAAATACTGGTCAGATCTTATTTCTGCATTCCCCTAGGATCCAGAGCCTGCACACAGCATGGTCTATGGCAGTAAGAAAATGAATAGTCATACAAATTCCTTGACAGATGCAGCCGCAATTTGCACATGATTAAGGCTACCCAAAATCCAGCAGAATTCTAATTATAATATGCAAGTTTTTGTGTAGGTTTTTTATGTTTGCTTCCTCCCACTCTGATAACTTAGCTACAGCAAGTAGATGGAACTTCTAACTCTTTCTGCAGTAGTGCACAAGGTCAGTTTTATGGGGCTTTGAGCAACCTGGTCTAGTGAAAGGTGTCCCTCTCCATGGCAGAGGGGTTGGAACCAGATGATCCTTCAGGTCTTTTCAAACCCAAACCGTTCTATGGTTCATTGTGAAGTGGTAAAATGTGGTTAAGAGAGTTTGAATTAAATCTGTGTAAGTGTTCTCAGAATGAGGGGAAGTACATGCAAAATAAACTTCCTAACTGCATCAAAGCGCAGGTTGTAAGCCTTAAACAGACAATTTGCTTTTGGTCAGTTTGCCAAGACAAGCTCTTTAACCTTGATTGGACTGAAGGTTTTCTTACGTGTGCATGCACAGTTCACTTGACATAGGCATTTAGAGCACAGAAAATTCATAACAGAGGTCATGACAGCATGAACAAGTAAAAAATAGGTCTTTGCTTGGGAAATTTGGACAATCTTGTTGGCAAACATTGTCAGCAGCTCTGTCCCTAAGGATAACAGCAGATGCCTTTCCGTTACTAAGACAACTTTCTTATGCTAATACCACTATCTGAAATAAGATGCTATACAGGAAAAATGATGTCCATGAAATCAAAGTTCAATGCTGTACAACAATACACTTCAAAAGATCCTTTTTATCTAATTCTGTGGGAATAAGATATGAAGCTTCCTCCAATCCGATAACCTGTGCATTTACAACTAAGCTCTGATATTGGATATATACAATGCTTTCATTGTTTCACAGGGAATGCTTTGCACTAGGCTCACAATTATATCATCTTCATTGAAAACATTTGCAATTAACATAATGGAAGTAGTAAGAAATGCAGTTGGTGCAGGAGGGGAACCTTGGGTTTAAATATATGGCGTTGGTAGGCTTTTCGATCTTGGCTACCTACCTTTTAGTTACACTGATTGTCTATGCAAATTTGAAGAGTTTTAGAGACCCCATCCAGCTGGCTGAAGTACAAATTCTACTATTAGCCAAAAAAAAAATAAAAAAAGAAAAAAAATTGAAATGCCCCAAGAAATTTGTCATTTGCCTACTGTTTGTATTTCAAGGGATTGTGAATGTTGGCTGTCAGCCAAGGCTGTTTTGGTGTTCCAGTGGTAAAGACTGTACCAGAATACATCCTGCCCACACACAAATTTCAGGACTATATAGCTTGTCAGTTCTAGTTTGCTCTGCAGCTGAAATCATCTCCTCTAACATACACACTGATGAAACATACCACCCGTCAGCAAACATGCTCATTTTGACAGAGTATTTTCTTTCTTCTTGCACTTGCAACCTAATTTAAGATGAGAATGTTAATGTGTTGCCCCTACCTGAAATCTTAAGTGCTGTTTCTATTGCTTGAGAACTGGAGTTTTTATTAGTTCAAAAAAGACACAACTTGCCTGCTTATAATCAAGCTTTTGGTTGTGCATCTCTTGTTATTTAACCCTAGTCAGAAGCCAAGTACCATGCAACTGCTCACTTGCTTCCCTTGCACACCCATGGTGGGATGGGATGAAGAACTGGGAAAGAAAAATAGAGTTTAATAATTGAGGTGAAATATAATAATGATACTAGTACTACTGATAATAATTGTGGTACAAAGGAGACGGAGAGAAGGAGATAAAACCCAAGAGAAACAAGTGATGTACACTACAATTGCTCACCATTCCTGATCGATGCCCAGCCCGTCCCTGAGCAGCAATCAGCCCCTTTCCATGTAACTCCCTCCAGTTTATATACTAGGCATGATGTACTATGGTATGGAATATCCTTTTGGACAGTTTGAGTCCTTTTTCCTGGCCATGCTCCCTCACAGGTCTTTGTGTACTTCCTTGCTAGCAGAGTACAAGACACTGAAAAGTCCTTGCCTTAAGATAAGCACTACTAAAGCAACAGCAAAAACATGTGTGTTATCAATATCATTCTCCCACAGAATTCAAAACACAGCACTGTATCAGCTACTAAGAAGAAAATAAACTCTATCCCAGTCAAAATCAAAATCAGCACCTTGATGAACTGGGCTTTCTATTGCTGCAGACTGACTACAGACTGGGTAATAATCTCCATTAAGGGGATTTTCCAGTCTATTTTTTCATGTGGTCCAAAAATTTGGGTTTTTTTTATAAGAATATCTGAGCACTTTCTGGCAGACTGAAACCTACTGAAAATATTGTGTTTTTTATAGATAAATTCACTACTCTTAAAGCTAATTTGTGGACTCCCAGTGGCCTGTAAATTGCTGATTGAACTCAATAGCCCCAGGAGTATTTCTGTGATCCTCAGATCTTATTGAAACTAGTCTTGGTACCTCCAAGCCATGTTGGTTTTGTTCCCTGTCCCCCTAAAGCCACAAGTAGAAAACAGCCTTTTATCATATGCAAAATCAATACATGGTCTTAGATGATGATTTTTTTAACTTTTTTTTTTGACATGTAATGCAAATAACTTGTAGAGAGTTGGATGTTATGTCCTTTGTAGTAATCTTTCCTAAGTGCATCACTAGTGCTCCATAGATAAGCTATTTCAGACTGCTGGCTGCATTTTTTTATCTTATTCTGTATTTCAGGACATTTCAGTGTGACTCTGGTATGAATGAGCTGTTATGAATCTGTGTTGCATGTACCAGTGAGGGAATGTGATTACTTTAAACTAATAGCAGTGGCATCTTCTGTAAGAAGTTTTCATTTGGTCTGTAAGATAAACTTCTACATCCAACCAACCATGTTTACTGTAAATTGCTGCTGTGTGTACATAGCTTGTTCTCCAGATTACTATGCTTGAAGAAGACTTGTACTTTTCATACCAAATACGGTGGCATAATTAAGCTAATGTGACATAGCAAGGACAGAGATGATGAAGTGGGAGAAACGATGTAGGGTATCAGGGAAGTGAAGGTAGGCAGGGTTAGGATTGGGCCTTGCTTTCCGAAGAAGGAGAGGTAAAGAGGGTCATGCACATAAAATTGTA
>NW_008668949.1:0-244 GCF_000695815.1 Acanthisitta chloris
TCATTTTGAGGTGTCCTGACTTGCTGAATCCAAATATTTCACCCCAAAACTTGGAGGTTTCACCCCCAAAACTTGGAGGTTTCACTCCCCTAAACTTGGAGGTTTTACCTTCCCAAATTTGGAGGTTTTACCCTCCCAAACTTGGAAGTTTCACCCCCTAAACTTGGAGGTTTCACTCCCCCAAAACTTGGAGGTTTTACCCGCAAACTTAGAGGCTTCACACCAGAACTTTGTGGGTTCCCCC
>NW_008668949.1:444-860 GCF_000695815.1 Acanthisitta chloris
GAGGTGCCACGAGAACACCCCAAAAAGGAGAAACCTGTTCCCCCCTACGTGGGACCCTCAGGGACCCCCAAAACCCCCTGGGGACCCCAAATTTTGATGGGGGGGATATAACACCAGGAACAACTGTGAGAACCCCCGCGCTGTCCCCCCAAACTTTGGGATCAAATCTTGTGAGAAAAGGCTCTCAGAATCCAACCACGAGAATTTTGGGGTGCTCAGGCCTCCCCTGAGCTCATTTTGGGGGTGAAGAGGCAGCGATGAGCGCTGATTTTGGGGAATTCACCCCCAAAAAACCCACCAGGACCCCCCAAAAAATGGGGACGAAGCTGCGTTTGCTGTATGGCGTCGACTGCGTCTTCTGGGGAGGGTTTGGGGGATCCCCAAGGGTTTTTGGGGGGTCTGGGAGGGGTTTTGGG
>NW_008668950.1:0-7500 GCF_000695815.1 Acanthisitta chloris
AGAGGAGAGGAGAGGAGAGGAGAGAGGCTGAGCTGGCAGCATGCAATCTAGTTTGTCTTTTCAGCAGGGACAAATCTGCAGCCCCAGGCCATTCCCCGGGGGGTTTTGTGGCCTCTGAAGCCAACAGTCCCCCCAGTAGCTCGTGCAGGAATCACTCCTCACCTCCCTTGTTCTTCAGTCCCCTTGTTCCCAACATGTGGCTGTTATCCACAAATTGACCCCTTGCTATGGCCTTAATATGTGGCTGTGGGGCCAAAAAAACCCCATGCCAACATTTTTGGCAAATCCTCCTGCAGTGTTTATGCAGATCTCTGCAGGTCATTAACCTAACATGGCCAGTGAGAAGAGGTTGGGCATGGCAACTGCCTTTGCCTGATCTCCAAGGTTCAGCCCTTGTCAGTCCAAGCATCCAGTGCCAGCACAGCAGCAGTTCCATGGAGAAATCTTTTGCCCATCCTCATGGATGTAGGGCATACATTGCACTGTGATATCTGCTCGTGCCTTAGCAGGAGCTCATCACCTTCTCTTTCCCCAGTGCTGTAAATCTACTTCTTACCCTGCCAGCCTTTCCTGGAGAGGGTTCCAAAGCTGGGAAGGAACACCCTAAAACAGGTCAAACATGCAATTTTTTTCTTATAACAGCCAGAACACTTCCCCCTCACACTGTGCCTTCAGCCACAAGGATGCACCCAGTAGAGTATTTACTTTTAAATGCTAGTAATCTATTAATTTCTCTCATAAACTCATCATCCATCTAGCAAAGGTTTATTCTTCTTATTGATATCCCCAAGAGACATAATGTGGCTTAGGGGATGAGTCCCTTGATGCTTTCTATGTGTGTATTTTAAATAGACAGAATAATTATTGGGAAAAACAGCTCAAATTCATATAGAAAATTGTAGCATTAAAAAATGTGCTCAGTTAAGTTTATGATGTGTTTATTCAGTTAATTTTAGATTTTACAAGTTCTTTTTTTAAGGAGTCCAAGAGATTTGGGTGTCCCTGATGAGAAGTTGATATAAGCTTCCAGGTATTGGAGGAGTTCTGTGAGTGGTTGTGGCTGTAAAGTCACATCTCTGGGTGTCTGAACCAAACCTAAACCAAGGGAACTGCAGAAAAAGGAGCAATAATGTAGCAGGAAAAGTTCACATTCATGCTCAAGAGTTCATGTGATCTCCATCAGCACCTCAGGCTTTTCTGACCACTAATGCAGGGATTTAAATATGTTGTACTGTTGTCAGACTCCGCTGGACATCTGCAAGTCTCTTCCCATGATCTCAGAGCTCGGTTGTCTGTTTGACTGTTACTTAGAGGTCACTTCCAACTTTATTTTACACCTTCTACCCAGAGGTCATTTCAAACATTATTTTACACCTTCTCCTGACATTGAATCTGAGAGTCTGAACCTTGTAGGTATTATTAAACACACATAAGTCAGCTCCAAAGTTCTGCTATATCAAGTTGCACCAGATCTCAACTTGCCTGTGAAGAAACAATAAGTTTTTATCCCATGTTATCCCAGCTTGGAAGTAATTCTTATCCTGAGCAACAAACCCAATGTTCACCAGTCCTAAAGTCACATATTTCTCTGTGTGTGTATGTGTTTGCATCTGCAGTTTCCCAATATTCCTGGCTACTGCTCTCAGAGCCATTGAACTGCTCAGTGCTGCGTGTAATAAAACACTGAAGGCATCTGGGATTTTTTGGACACATGTCTTGGCATGGAGCTGTGCTTGAAGTGTTGGATTCTCTTTGCAGTTTGGAGAGCAGCATGTTTCCAGTGGAGCTGGAAACCTGTAACCACTCATATACTCTGCTGGGTAATTTGTTAGAGTTTAGGACTGTTTGGATTTGTTTTCAAGTTGGAAAAAACAAAGGCATTTAAGGGGGTAACCTAAGAAAGAACAGATGCTAATACTAGAATATTAGAGCTAAGAGTTCTTATCACAGTTTGGGGAGCTGTCTAACAGCCCATTTTGGACAAAATCTGGCCTGAAAGTGGCATGAAAGCAAGTGTATTAAGTCTTGTAAAACCAACTTCTCTCTCTCCACTCCTCTGACTTGTGAAATCACATTTGATATCTCAACTGGCTCCATTCTGGCTCCTCTTCTACTGCTCCCAGTGCTCCCCAGCCCAGAGCTGCCTTCAGCAGAAAGATCTTAGCACTTGGCCACCTGTCCATTAAGGGCATGTTTCACATTTCAGTGTTTCCAGCATCTCCATCTATTCTGCATTTTCCATTGTTAAGGAAAACAGGAGATATTATTGCTGTGTAAATAGAAAATGCAGATATAGATCAGACAAGCAGAGAATGGTTTGGGTTGGAAGGGACTTTAAATCTCATCCTCCCATGGGCAGGGACACCTCCCACCATCCCAGGTGGCTCCAAGCCCCATCCAACCTGGCCTGGAACACTCCCAGGGATGGAGCAGCCACAGCTGCTCTGGGCAACTTGTGCCAGTGCCTCAGAGCCCTCACAGTAAAGAATTCTTTCCTAATATCTCATCTAAACCTCCTCTCTGTCAGTATGAAGCCATGCCATTCCCCCCTGGCATTCCATGCTCTTGGAACAAGTCCCTCTCCATCTTTCCTGTAGGTTTCCTTCAGGTAACAGTAGGTCATAATTATAACTTCATATTTTGTCCCCGGGACAGGCTTTTGCACCACTAGCCATTAGTCTGATTTAGCCCCAAAATGCTTTGGAGTGGTTTTGGGGGTTATTCCCATGGAGATGAGATGCTCCTGTGTTCCTTGGCTCATGCTCTTGGAACAAGTCCCTCTCCATCTTTCCTGTAGGTTTCCTTCAGGTAACAGTAGGTCATAATTATAACTTCATATTTTGTCCCCGGGACAGGCTTTTGCACCACTAGCCATTAGTCTGATTTAGCCCCAA
Source organism: Acanthisitta chloris (assembly GCF_000695815.1). Lineage (NCBI taxonomy): Eukaryota > Metazoa > Chordata > Aves > Passeriformes > Acanthisittidae > Acanthisitta > Acanthisitta chloris. Next base: position 2,895 of record NW_008668950.1, read on the forward strand.
AATGCTTTGGAGTGGTTTTGGGGGTTATTCCCATGGAGATGAGATGCTCCTGTGTTCCTTGGCTCACTGGGAGATGCTGCTCAAGCTGCAGGTGAGGACTCAGCAGGACAGCAGAGTTTTTTTCAATACACACAGTCCCACCTAAACCTGCTGTACAGCACTTCTCGGTTGCAGAGCTGGAGCAAGTGGGCAAGAAAAAGCCCCCAAAGTGGCCCTCTAATATCTCAGCATCTGATTGCAATTTCTGATGGCAATTTCTTCCTTCTTTTTTTTTTTCCCCCCAATTTCCCATCTGTCTGGGTAACCAAAGCCATGCAGCTGACTAGAAGGAAACACCAATTCTTTCTCCTCGTGTTGAAATGACTTTCCCCCTTCTGCTCTCAGATTCTCTGTTCCATTTAATTTGTTTTGCTTTAGCACATTTTAGCTGAGCAAACAATTTGTATGTTATGACTTGAGCCTGTTCTAGAATTGTTAGGCATTCTTTTTTTCCTCTTTTTCACAGTTTTTTTTCCTGACCTGTCTGCATTCAGCTCACACGCTGGGTTGTATTTAAACAGAAGATCAACTGATAATTGCAACTCCACTGCTGGCTTCACTCTAGTGATGAGGCTGCCAGCATTTCCAGGTTGAATTTTGGCATCCAACATTGCAGCCTGGAAGCCAATTTTATTAAAATGAGGAGAGGGAAAAATCTGTTTGGCCTCTTTGGCTTGATAAGAATATAAAAAGACACAATTTTCAAAACGTAAATAAATGTTGAAAATACAATCCCTGACCTGCAGGTATTTTTTGGGATCTTTGCCACTGAGCTGAGGTGTCCAGGCCAATATCTGGAGCTGGGATCACCCTCAGCCAGAGGCACATTGCCTCACATGAGGGTGTTGAGCATGCATTAATTACAGGCTGGGCCATGAGGGATGTGACCAGCAAGTGGCTGGAAGTGGGTGCCCTCTGCCCCAGAGGAGCACCTGGGCCAGGTATGTCCATGCAGTCCATCAATGAGGTCAGTACACCCCCAGAGTATCCCAGAAACTCCATATTTCCCTGTAAAAACTCATCCATCTCCACTGGTTATGGTCCAAGGACCCATATCCTACCACCTCATCCTGAAAACGTGCAACCAGCACAATCTAGATCAGTATCTGCAGTCCAATAACTTCATATCTCAGTCTATGGGATAGGGAGAATTCCAGGTTTAGGATCCAAAAAGATTTCCAGACACTCTTTGAAGTCGATATCTATTTACTGTAATTCCACAACATTTTCCATCAGCCTTGAAAGCATCATTCAGGCATTAATAAATTGAAACTTCCAGAAGAAAACAACCTTCCCATGCCACTATTTATACCCATTTTGTGCATAGGCAACCTGAGGAGCAAAGAGTTTAGGTGAGCACATGGACATGGGTAGGGGTAGTGACCCACAGCCTTTCAAACAGCTCATTTAGCTCATTGGATTCTCCAGATTCTCTTCATGCTCCTTGTGTTCTCACATCTGAGACTTCCCCAGTTGGACATGCCAAAGGCAGAACATTTTGGGATGCAATGAAGCTGCTTAGTTACTAAACTATTAACTCTGTATTTGATATTACTTTATCCAATACTTGCACTCTTTTAGTGCCTGTGAGCTGCACAGAAACTCTTGTTCCACTCTTCACACGTATGAGAAGAACACAGGACAAGTGAAAATGGGACTTGTACAAGGTGCTTTAGGGAACTGAAGGTCAAGCTGGGAAATCCAGGAGGCAAATCTCTTTATTGCCTATCCCTCTCCTTTAATTCCTCTCTTCCAGCCTGTCCCTGATGAGTGAGGCAGACAAGAAGCATCACAGAGCCACCAAACAGAAATCTGAAGCAATTTGAACAACCTTTTTAACAAAGCATAACAGTTGCTTAGCAGTTATTGCCAGGCAAATTTAGCAAGGAAATCTTGCAATGTTTCAAAACAGCTCCTCTGGCAGGAGGAATGGAATCCTTAAGGTTGGAAAAGACCTTATATATCATTAATCCCAAACATCTAATAGCTTGAGATGGTGTTTTCTGAAGAACTTTGCACCTCAGTGGTGATGTTCCATGAAAACCTTCTCACTGCTGCTGCACTGTGCAAGAATAGAGACAACAGTATTGTGGCTGATGCACCAAGTGCTGCTCCTCCAGCTTCTGGCAGTGCTCAGGCACTCCCAAAGCAGCAAGGACCTGCTCCTGGCCACCCCAGCTGTGACAGCAGGGCACAATGTCTTGAAAACCTTGCACAGGACCACCTAGTGCTTGGAAATCCACGAGTGGCCTTCTGCTGGTCTTGGAGAGGGAAGGAAGCAATGTTTTCCTTGAGTTGGCAGAGGGCAGTGTCTCTCCTCACATGCTCTATGGGCAGCTCTGTGGCAGGAGAGGTTTGGTGCTGGCACAGGCAGCAGCACTGGCAGAGGAACAACAGGATAACATCCTGCTCACATTGGTTGTGCTCGCGAACCAGAAGAGCCCTTACACCCTCCGAGCCAGACACCCCTAGGAAAGGCTCTCACCAACTTCCTCTGCTGTGATTTTCCCTTTTTCATTATGTTTGACATTTTTGAGCCTGAGCTTTGTTACAGACTATTAGCCCATGGCAGTAGGCTGGGGAGATAAGACTTCATCAAGCTATAAATCACACCAAAGCGTGTGAAAATGAGAAATCCTGAGGTTGCACAGACAGCTCTGCTTGGGTTGGCCTGAGCATTGTACTGATTGCAATATTTCAAGTGACTGCTGGGATAAGCCACTGCTGCAGCTTGCAGGGAAATGAGTTTGGTGCCTTGTGCCTGAATAGCAACACTATTAAAGTTTTGTACTTAGCATCGTTACTGACTTTGTGGGATCATTGTAGCAAGTTTTAAATGATGCATGAAATGAAGAATTCCTGCCCATCCTAAGGAGAGCTAATGCAGATAATAGACTGCCTTGCAATCACAGCTGTGCAGGGTTTTTTTTCTTCTGCTCGCAGCAATGCCCTCCAAACCCCAAAGTAACAGGAGATACAATACACTCACAGGGGGATTTTTTTCCTCTTTGGGTTTATATTGACTATTCTCCCTCTCCCCACCTTCAAGGAAGGAAAAGTGTTTGGATTATAGGCAGGAACACAGATGCCCAGAGCCCATAGCTCAGCCTAGGATTCCTCTCCACCACAGAAGTGCTGCAATAATTTTGTAGCTATTGCCCAGATGCCATTTCATTTTGGGCTTTAGACCTTCACAGAGGGCAAGTGTACATGTTCCCAAGCAGGGGACAGCCCTGATTTGCTGCACCTTGTGCCTGTATGGTGCAGGACACTCAAACCAGCAAGCAGCAGGGCCAGGAGGGATTGCTTTGTTCAGCAGAGCTTGATGCCTGTCTCCAAAGATTTGTGAAGCCATACAAGGAGCAGCTGAGAGAACTTGGGCTGCTCAGCCTGGGGAAGAGGAGACTGAGGGAAGACCTCATTGCTGGATACAGCTTCCTCTCAGCGGCAGTGCAGAGGCAGCTCTGAGCTCTGCTCTCTGGGACCAGTGACAGTACACAGGGAATGGCCTGAAGTTGTGTCAGGGGAGGGTTAGGTTGGATATCAGGACAAAGTTCTTCCCCCAGAGGTGTTTGGGCACTGAACAGCTCCCCAGGGCAGTGGCCACAGCCCCAAGGCTGACAGAGCTCCTGAGGTGTTTGGCCAATGCTCTCAGGCTCAGGGTGTGATTCTCAGGGATGTCTGTGTGGTGCAGGAGTTGGACTCAATGATCCTTGTGGGTCTTTTCCAGCTCTGATGATTCTGTCATTATGTGCAATCCTTCCTGACCCAATGCTTCAAACCCTGGGAATGAACTCCAAGGTGTGACATTCCACCTCAGTGATATTTCTGGTGGAGATCTGGGTTTGGCTAATGGGGACCAGGCACATCCCTGCTCCCAGTTCAGGTGTGTGGCTCAGTGTACAGATGGACAGATATAGTTGCAGTGTTACAGTCAACGCAGGTTTTTATCACTCCGGTTTCATGTCATCCACTTGGGCATTTTGTCATGTCATGTTTGCTCCAAAAGTCACGTATGGAAAAGATTTATACTGTCATGTGCTTTATACTTGAAGAACTTAATTTTTTTCCTTCTTTTTTTTTTTTTTTTTCAGCATTTTTTATGGGTGAAAAATCGATAATAAATCACATGGTCTTGCTACTCAAGGCCTTTGCTTTTGTTCAGTGCCCTGGTGAGTGTTAACTGCATCAGCCACACACAAGTTGATCCAAACCTCCAGTAATGATTCATTTGGAGAAATAAAGCTCTACTGGGTCATTCTTTTAACAAGGAAGTCAGATATAAAAAAAGCACCTTGTAGGTAAAGGAATTGCACATTGCTCAAAGTGTTAAACACCCCATGATTCTGTTTTTGTAGGTTCAGGGATTCACAGCAATTACTTCATTAGCCTAATACCACATGACATCAGTTTTTCCTTGTCACAAACATTTTCCTGCACTCCCCAAATATTCTCTCTGAATTCCTTTCTCTGTCCCTATGCTTTCAAGAGTATTTAAGGAAGAAAAATGTACAACTTCCCCCCAGTAATATATTTCCAGGAGCTGGAAAGGCACAGAGAGTGAGTA
>NW_008668950.1:13026-20832 GCF_000695815.1 Acanthisitta chloris
GCACTGAGCTGGCATCTCACAATGTTGGGTAGTTTGGGAAATACACTTGTCCCTGGAAAGGGAGAGTGTGTACATGACAAAATCAGAGAATTATAAGGGGTTGGAATGGAGTTTAGAGGTCTGAGCTGGCATCTCACAATGTTGGGTAGTTTGGGAAATACACTTGTCCCTGGAAAGGGAGAGTGTGTACATGACAAAATCAGAGAATTATAAGGGGTTGGAATGGAGTTTAGAGGTCACCCAGCCCCAACCCCTGCCCTGGGCAGGGACACCTCCCACCACAGCAGGTTGCTCAAGGCTCATCCAACCTGGCTGTGAACACTGCCAGGGTTGGGGCAGCCACAGCCTCCCTGGGCAACCTGGGCCAGTGTCTCACCACCCTCACAGGATCTTCTGCCTAGGATCTAGTCTAAATTTCCCTCTTTCAATTTCTCCCCATTGCTCCTTGTCCTGTCCCTGTAGCTCCTAACACAGAGTTCCTCTGCAGCTTCCCCGGAGTCCCTTCAGCTCCTGCAGGTTGCTCTGAGGTCTCCACACAACCTTCCCTTCTCCAGGCTGAACAGCCCTAACTCACTCAGCCTGTCTTTGTAGAGAAGGTGTTCCAGTTCTCTTATCAATTTCATAGCCTCCTCTGGAGTTGCTCCAACAGTTCCATGTTCCAAATGGTACAGATTAGCTGCCCTTGGATACAGGGAAAACAGGTAGGAATGAGGCAACTCCTCTCCTAGCATCACCTGCAAACACCCTGCCTGGTGCTGCACTGAGAGGTGTCTCCATCAGCCTCACAGAGGGTTGGATGAGATTCCAGCCTGGAATGCTTCATTCATCATGTATAGACACCTAAACTGGTATGGAAATTCCCACAAGACAAATTGTGTTGTTCTCCAGCAAAGATTGTGATGGATCAAAGTCAGAGAGCAATTTTGAATTTTGTTAGTTATTAGTACAAAATATTTCTGTAGCTGTAAGAGCCACATTAACTAAAATGGAACATTGGAGGTCTTAAGCCTCCAGAATTTGGTTGTCAAACCCAAGTAAATTCTAGGTTAAACCTATTTCTCCAGCCTGATAATCCTGTGGGATGCAGATAACTGACAGAGTAGATACCCAGCCCTACTCAAGATGAACAGCAGGACTGGCCAACAGGTATAGGGTGAGTGTCTGCCAGGAGAAATCACACTTAGCCAAAGGCAGATGAAAGAAATGGGTTTAATTCTATTTTACAAGCACCCAAAGTTAATTTTGATGCTACCTGACCCACTCATTTCTCTTGGAACTGTGCAAAATAACTCCCCCTGCTCCTCCCCCCATGCTAAGCAATGTAGGGAACACACTCCAGAGTAGCTGTTAAAGATAAATTCCTCCCAAGTTTGCCTTGGCATTCTTCAATTACTACTCTAATTATTCTTGTATTACTTAGGCAGTGAGCCAAAGGTTTCCTGGGTGCAGAGGAAGTTAATAGGGGAGATGAAGGAAGATTGGGAGGCCATGGCAGCATATGTTCATTAAAGCCTGATTTCTGCAGCATTACACTTACTCACAGCTCCCCCAATGTCCTGCTCAGCCTGAGTATTCCATGAGTCAAAAAAAATAGGCAAGAATAACTATTTGCAATCTTTTCTGACCCAATTTTTTTTGGGGGGGGTTGTTTTTTCAGAGCTGTGGAAAAAAAAATAATAAGGGAGGAATTCATCGGGAAATGTTCATTGCTGGAAGGAAATGAAGGAGTTTCCAAAAGCTTGGCAGTAATCCTCACTGCTTTCCAGCATTCAACACTGGATACGGAGAACAACAGCTGAAAAAATTCCATGGCAAGAAAGTTATTTAAGTTGCAAAGCCAAGTGCTTGCAAGGTAAGAAATGGCATTTTTACCACTGCCTGTGCAATGCTGATTCTTCCCACTTAGGTATCCAATGCCTAATATTAAAAGAGAGGCAATAGGAAAATATTAGGTGCTTATGTAGTTAAAGGTTAGGTTGTAATGCAGATGCTCATGGGAGCAGGAATCAGGTTGGAGACGTGTAACTGTAAATCTGGAATTCCTCAATGTACAGATCTTGCCTATATCAACTAAATAACTTCCTTTTACTAGGGTTTTTTTTTTGTGTCATTTCCTGTTTTGTTTGGTTTCTAAGGATATATATTAACCAAATCACCTTCTGCACAGCTATCAAAGAAGTCAATTTATTGCATGCAGGTTCTACTCTTTGTTTTTCTCTGTCTCTCACCTCCTTTTCCTGGGGAGATATGGAAATCTTCCCCCTGTGGAGGCACCTGGGGGTGTTAGGGGATGTAGGGAGAAGATGCAGAGGTTCAGGTGATGTTGGCCACCAGGACTTGCCTACATCTTGCCCCAGGAGCAGGTCAGACTCTTTGGAATCACACCAAAATCCACCTGGGACCCACAGCAGGGAAACTCCAGGGGAAAAAAAAAAAAAAAAAAGAAAAAGCCAGAGGGGCTTTTTATAAACCACTTTATAACTCAGTTAAACCTGGGAGACACTTTGTGGGACCCAGAAAAGGCAATTCTTTGGCCTGAAGCCTTTCTCCCTGCCAAGTTTCAAGGCTGCTGCAAACCATGAACCTGCTGGAGCTCAGCCAAAATCCAGGCATGGAAATCTGCCCCAGGATGGAGCTCTGGGTGGCCAAAGGGCTCTGCTGACACACCACGAGGGATACAATGGTCTCCTTTGATTTTTTGGAGTCAGAGGAGTTTGCTGTGTGTGCTAAGAAGAAGAGGAAGGTCCTCTAAGAATTTCCAGCCCCTGAAGGCTCAGCCTCAGCCCACAGGAATGGGATGGGGCATAGAAGGACAGTCAGAAGGAAAAACCTATTGTAGATATTGGAAACTAATCCCAATCCTTCCTGGCAAATCTGTTTATTTAATCTGTTCATTTCCATTCATTTCACAGTCAAGGAAAATGAGATTTTGTGAAAAATAAGTGTTCATTAATGCAAATTAGAGGCAAAATAAATCCACTAGCTGCTCCCCAAACTCAATACAGAGAGAACCTGAGTGTGCTCAGCATTAAATGGATAAATCTAAAGATTTTTATTTCTGGGCTTAACAAAACCAGGAGTTCATGGATCACCAATAAATAAGTTTTTAAGAAATTTTCCCATTTAAAATTAGAAAGGAGAAAAATAAATGAAGGAAAAGACCTCCAATCTAGGGAGCCAAATCTCCAGGATGAGTTACAGCATAGAGATCCAGCCTCAAGGAATTTTTATTAACCTCTCCCTGCTTCCAAATTGAGAAAAATTCCCCCAGATCAGAGCTCAGAGTCCAACATCAGAAGCTGCCAAACACCTCAACTCAACTGAGCAGCACAGACAGTCATTGCTGCTCTCCTCCAGGGTGGTTTGGAGGTATGTCCTCACCCAGTGGAGCTGTCACAGGGATGCACATCAGTTTGCATGTCTGGCAGTTTGCACTGCACACTGTGGTTACTTAGAGGCAAAACCTTGGATCCTGCATCCTTGCTGAAATCTGCAGGGAGCTGTAAAAAAGGCTTTGGCCCTGAGCTGTGTTTGGCAAGAGCTGCTCTCCATGAAATGCACTACCAGGAGGAATTGTTCTTACCAGCCAGCCCTGAACATCTCCTGCCATCAGAACCCTTTTCCCTGAGCTGGGAAGTGGCTTTTCCACATAATATTGGCAACCTGTCTGAAGCATGATTTCCTATGCTTTGTTCTATTTGTTTTCTCACAGATCACACTCTGCTTTGAACCATAGCCAGGCAGGAGCCAAGGGGTGAACCAGGAGGTAGGAGCCAGGAGATGCTCCCAACCTCTACAGCAGCTCTCCTTGTTGGGGTGGGATGCTGAAGGCTGAGCATCCTTGCTCAGGGGGAACAGGTTCTGACCTGGCTCTTGCCAAGAGCTTTGAGATACATTCGGGGAGATCACAGGAAGAGAATTCAAGTGTCCCCACAAAACAGAAGCCTAAAAGGAGAGAGAACTGCATGGTGTTAGTGAAAAGCTGTTGGAGAAACCACACACCACATGCAAGTGGTTAGGTTATGTTTCACTCGAGCTACTTTTGCTGGCATCATGCAGAAAGGAACCTCAGTCATCTCTAGCTCTGATGCAAAGGGAAGTTCTGGCTGAGGAAAAGCTCCAGAGTCACCTGTGCCACCCTGAATGACTCAAGAGCTTCACCCACCCCTGTTCACCCACCATCATCCACTGCTCTTAGATTTCCATCCTCCCAACCCTCCCAGCTGCCAACTTGTCTGGGACACCTACAACACCTGCTCAGAAATATCTGCTCTCTGCAATGAAATATTTAGATGCTGCTTCATTTAGGAAAATGAGGTTTTTAAGCCTGAATTAGGACTCCCTTAATTATTACACTGAAATATGAAAACGACAGTATATTATTAGAAACATATTTTCCTTGCCAAACTCTGTTTGTGATCTAGCCAGGAAGAAAAAAAAAGTTATGAAATAGAGTTTTTATAGTAGGTGTTAATTCTGAATAATTAGGATTAGGCACTGGGGATTTTCAACCCAAATAAAAATTACCTAATTAACCCTTATATTGGCCCTAACAGAGAAGCCAAAGAGTTCAGCAATAAAAAAATGAAAAGGGAAAAAAAAGCTTTCCACATACAGAAGTGAATGTCTAATAGGCTAAAACCAAAGTGGAATTTAAAGATACCCCCTGGAAAATATATCCCAGTCACCCCCAGTGTGATTCCAGTCACTCCCAATAGGAGCCCAGTTGGCCCCAGCAGGTTCCTAGCCATTCCAAGTATGAGCACAGTATGATCCCAGTTGCTCTCAGTGTGGTCCTAGCTGCTGCCAGTCACCCGCACTATGATCCCAGTCACCCCAGTAAGATTCTAGTTGCCTCCAGTCCCTCCCAATAGGATTTGCAAACCTGACAAGAGCCATCCAGACTGGGAATTGGCTTTGCCATGATATGATGGATATGATCCAGGTATTTTATGATCATATCCCAATTAGGAAAGGTGAAATCATCTCAGGTCCTTTTCTTGACACTCTCCTGATGATGCTGCTACCTTCTCTAATTGCCTTTTCTAGTGATTATTAGTCTTATTTGGGCTATTTATCTTTTCACTGTCTATTTTTCTTAAGTATTCCATGACATGTCCAGGAACTGGTGCATTCATGGGAATAAGACTTGGCAGCCTCTTGGGCATCACACCAACCAGGAGGGACACATATGGCAGGGACTGGAGCCTCCTCAACCCCTCAGAGCTTCACTGGATTCATGGCCAAGAGCCAAGACAACCATGTCTCCCTGCAAAGCTCCTCTGAAAGAAACCCTGGCCAACAGCACACTAAAATGAGGGGGAAAAGGAGGTTCTCATGGCCACAAGAAGAGCAGACAATAATTTTCTTCCTCAGTCAAGGATAAGGGTAGAAACATGCAATGTCCATGAGTTGGAAGGGAACCTCAAGGATCATCAATTCCCACTCCTGGCACTGCACAGGACAAGCCCAAGAATCCCACCAGGTGCCTAAAGGTCTTGTGCAAACACTTCTTGAACTCTGGCAGGCTTTGTGCAGCTACTAGAGACTCATACAAACACTAACAGCTCTGGGAGAACCTCCAGCTCACTTCTGTGCCCAAGATGTAATATTCAATACATAAATCCAAGGTAAAAAAATACTCTACTCCAGTTCCATATGGTTTAAAGCTTCTTGTATTTTCATTTCCTAGACAGACTTGGCAAACTGCAGAAATCTGAGCTAGCACTTGAGCTGAAACAAGAACTGGCCAAACTTAGAGGCTGCCAGGGCTTGAGTTGCATGCAAAATGCAGCCAGATCCCTTCAGATACGATCATTTTCTATTGAGTTAAGCAAACATAGGGGTCTCTGTCCAGCTTCTCTCAACAGCAGGTGGAACATGCCAAATGTCCCACTTTGCCACAAACATGTGGCACAAGACTCACTCAATATGTGCAAATTCTCCTCTCCCCATGGCATGGGGAAGGAGATAGACCATTACCTGAATTAGCAGTGTGGGAACAGCATGATGATATTAACCACTGAAGGACCCAAGGGAACAGCTGGAGCTGGGTCAGGGGAGGGTTAGGTTGGATATCAGGACAAGGTTCTTCCCCTAGAGGTGTTTGGGCACTGAACAGCTCCCCAGGGCAGTGGGCACAGCCCCAAGGCTGACAGAGCTCAGGGAGTGTTTGGCCAATGTTCTCAGTCACAGGATGCATTGTTGGGGTGTCTGTGCAGGGACAGGAGTTGGACTTGGTGATCCTTGTGTGTCCCTTCCAGCTCAGGAGATTCTACAACTCAATCTAAGTGACTTATGTGTGATTGCTGAGTACTGAATGATGTTGACATAAATGAGAGGAAGTTTTATGTCTGAAGAGCTTCATCAGATGAATATTTAGCCAGCAGTAATTACCACCCTTAGTAGGAACTAGCTGAAACATTGGTGACTGTTTATAGACATACACAACATCCATGAAAAGACAGGAGCAAAAGCAAGTCTAAGCTTTCTGATAACAGTTTTGGGGTCCTTTCATCCAAGTAACCACAGACAATGCTTTAAATACCTTCAGATACACATTGGTTTAGCTCAGAAAAATATCAAGTAGAATATGTTGTACTGTGTACCTTATGCCTTCTGAGTGCTCTCCCTCCAAGCTTCTTCCAGCTGATGCTTCAAGACAAGTCACTGAGATGCCCCAAATCCCTTGGAGTATCTTTGTGGCATCTCCCAGGCTCCATTCCCCATCACTCCTGCCCCACTGTGGGATCCCCACCAGGCTCCTACCCACAGCCCACGCTCTGCCTCCCAGGGAAACCAGGATTTTGCTCAAGGTTTATAGATTCAATCAAACCTTCTCAAAGAATTCCCCTGGAAGGACTCTGTATACGTGAGGCTGAAGCCTTAATTTTTGAAGTTTGCTTTTCCCTTGCTGTACAGATTAAATCCATCATTTGATTTCATCTCGTTCCATTTGAAAATTGATTAATCTTCTCCAAACCCAGACGAGTGGTCCCAGCTCGGCCCAGCTGGACAGATGCAGCTCAATGGCAGAGCAGAGCTCCATCACTGACCAGGATTTCCCCTCACCTGAGCAGCACCAAGTCCTGTACCCCAAATCCTGCCCCCAGGAGAGAGGAGAAGCAAATCCCAAGTCCCCAAGAGCACCACAGTGCCCAAAAAGCAACTCAAGGCTCTCTTCCCCTCTGCTGGCAAGTTGCCTCTTGCAATGTAGGTTGGATTTCCTCCCTTTAAAGTCTGGAAACAATATAAATGGGAGATAACTTGCAATCCTTAATGCTTTCCATCCTCTTTGCAAAATCTCTTTATAATGCTCAAATAGTTGGCTTCCAGTGATGATCTTATAATGATCCTAGGGAGTACTGAGAAACTGAGAGTAAATTCCAGTCAAATACATTTTAGAGAATTAATACAATATCACAGCCCTTCTATTGAATAATTTTCATTACAGGATATAATTCTCTTACTGGGGAAGAGCAATAACGTGGTGATTGTTGATGTTGCCAGTGTTCTTTTGTATTTTTTTTCCTGTTAAATCTGCAATACTTCGGCATTAAATTGTGCTGTTATAGTTGCTGGGCAACCATAACTTCTGCATCCTCACCTCCCATGGCTTTGTAGCAACAACAATCTTATGATAACTAGGGGTTGGGTATCTTTTTTTTCTTTTTTTTTGCAATCAAGATTCTCCTTGAGATGCAAATTTATGCAACATTTTCTGCATTATGTATAGGGGAAAAAAATGAAAATAATTATTTCATTGGAGTAATGAGCCCTTAAGTGTTGATTTTGGCTGTTGAATAG
>NW_008668950.1:20877-27814 GCF_000695815.1 Acanthisitta chloris
AATCCACTGGCATAGAAGGAAACAATTATATCCTCCTTGGAACACCTGCTATTTGCATATTGCAACTGTGAGAGACAGAAGAGGAGTGGGGAGAGCAGTCAGGGTTTGAGGGTTGGAGTTTTGGAGAAGAGTAAATGGATATTGGAAACAAAAAGAAAATAAAACAAGTTAAAAGCAAACAAAGTCAACTAGACTCAAAGTAAATTGAGCACCTGCAGGTCAGGCCAAAGGTAAGTTCATCCTCTCAAGAGGAAGCTGATCCTCTTGGGTAGAACTCTTGGACTTAGTGCAGAGAGTCTTCAATATCCAGTCTCAGTTGGTTTTAGAGTCTGAAGGGATATAGGCACCCCCAGAGCAAGAAGAGGCAGATGAACCTGGGTTGCACATCCAGAAAAATATCTGATTTTTAACAACTGCCTTTTCCTTATGACTCTTTGGAATGAGGAGGAATTTCCTCATGGATATGCTGCTGTGTCTCAACAAGACCTTCTCGAGAGATTCCAGCCCTGAAGGGATTTCTACCTCTGAAATACTAATGTTCACCATCTATATTTTGCCTCAGGGGATTCCTGAGCCTTGGGAAGGGGCAACGTTAAGGCAGTGAGCACAGAGTTTTGATAAGGGACAGAGCAGGAGTCCTGGGTGGCACAGCCCCCACCAGCATCCCTGGGGGGCTCAGCCCAACTCACATGTCCAGCAAAGCCTCAGCTCTTGTCATCCAGCCCTGGGGAAACCGGGAGCAGACTGGGATGTGTCAGAGATCCTGCAGAATGGACAGATAAAGGTGTGGGAGAACATAAAACAACTCTGAAAGGTGTTGCAAACTCTGTCCAAGAGGTTTCTCCAGCTCAAGGTGTCCAAGAGTCACATCCACTGTCACTTAAAAGCTTTTCTGAGGTGTTCAGGCTCCTGTTCCTTCACATCCTCCTCCTCCTCCATGGAAATCACTAGGAACATCCCAAAGACTTCACTGAAAAGGGAATGGACAGCAAAAATCTAAAGTACCCTTAGGTTAGTTCTCAGGTCCCATAAGGACAAAACACCCTACACTGATTTGAAGTTAAATGAATTTCTCTGGCAAAGCATTTTTCATTACTTTCAATGTTTTTGGGGCTGCTTTTAACTTCAGAATGGTCCTTGACTCATAGCACATTGAGTTTTATTCTCCTCCTCTGCACAAAGAGAATAAAAAACTAAATAAAGGAGTTATTAGCCCATCCTGCAGGAACAGCAATGGGCCAAAACGGTTCCCTTCTTAATTGTTTTAATTAAGGAAAAAGCAAAATTATCAGCATTTCAGCTGCTAGAAGGAAAAAGAATAATTTGATATTGCATCCTGAATTTGGATGAATCTGTTATCAGGCAACACCTCTGAGTGATTTTAATGATTTAATGTAACAAGTTAATTTCCTTTCAACTAGAATAGAAGTCAATGTTTCACACCAAGTTAGGCTTCAGCTTTATTTCCTCCTTTGACATCACTTTCTCATTTGAGCCAGGTTTTGTCACCTTAAACACAATCTAGTTTCTTCTTGCTTGGTCCCTGGGATTTAACTAGCAAATTTCTGTGACTCCACGGAGGAGGGAAATGCTCTGGAGATCAAAGAGATCATTTTCCCTGTTTCTTCTCTCCCTCATCAGGATATTCTCCAACTTCTGGAAAACCTTGGAAGTGCTTGAGCACTGTGTGTCTTTATTAAGCTACAAATACTCCAAATTGAGCCTCCTGCTTTGGGGATGTTGAGTGCTCAGCCCCTCATACCTGTACAACACCATCCACGAGGCTCTGCTTGAGTTCAGAGCAAACCAAGAATTGCACTTTCCTACTGCCCTGGGGCCACCACAAAGATTTCTCTGCCAACCAGCCAGACTATAAATAGAAAAATAAAGAAATCCATCCCATACTCTTAGGAATAAAGACTTTTTTGAGCAGGAGAAATGGATCCCCTGCTGCCAGCAGCTTCCTGCTCCTCCACCAGGACATTGCTGGGCATCTTTCCCAGTCACCTGCAAGAAACTCTCCCTCCCCCAGCCCTCACCACTTCCCAGGGCTGAAAGTGTTGCAAAAAGCACTTAAACTGAGTTGTGCCATCACAAGTGGCAGTGCAGGAAAGCTGCCACATCCCTGCAATGCACTCACCAAGTCCCCAAGGGCCTCGTGGTCCTTGTTCCAAATATAATTAGGAGAAATTTCAAACACAGCTTTAGATTACAGATCCAGTAACATGCAGCACTGACACAACTCCAGAGAAGATTTCTTCAAGTCTTTAATCATCAAGTCATATTTTGTCTTCTTTACATATAGGTCATTTCTTTGACAGAATAAATGATGATTAGCCTCTTAGTTTAAATGTAAAATTTAGCAGAACTATAGTGTCACTGCTCCCTGTGTTCTCCCTTGCAGTATTTCTCTTTCATTAAAGCTGCCTTTGAAATCTTTTACCCTCTACTGTAGCTGAAGCCCAGGGAGGACACTAATTTCTGTCTAAAGGAAAATGTGGAGGCTTAAGCTTCTGCATCTCTTTTTTTTCAGGATATAGAGATCACAGTTCTTCTGGTATACAACAGGCAGGGAGCAGCCATCCAGAATATGGGATGTGCTGGGAGATTTCCTCTGCAAACTACTCCTAGAGCACAGTTAATACCCAAGGAACAAGGCTAAATAAAAACAACCAGTTTTGTTCTGGCCCAACTTTTTTCCTTCCCCAAAATTGGAGATGCCACATACGGATGTGCATATATAAAATATTTACTCTGAACAGAGGCAACTTATGAAATTCAACAGGCTCAGCCCTTTTGAACATCATCAACTTTGCTGGCCAGGCTGATGTATTCATGTATGATTTTCAGTGCCTTCAGAAACCCTTTTTTCTGCTCATTTCTCTTTGCTGCTCAAAAAGCATTTGCAAAGTGCGCAAGTGCTGTGAAGCACATCCCAAGTGGTGCCCTGCACCCACCCCACTGTGAAACTGCACTCTGGACTGGAGCATCTCCCCTATGAGGACAGGCTGAGGGAGTTGGGGCTGTTCAGCCTGGAGAAGAGAAGGTTGTGTGGAGACCTCAGAGCAACTGTTCAATACCTGAAGGGGTTACAAGGAGCCAGAGAGGGACTCTGTGTTAGGAACTGCAGTGATAGGAAAAGGGGTAATGAGTTCAAACTGAAGGAGGGAAAGTCTAGGTTGGATGTGAGGAAAAACCTTTCCCTGTGAGGGTGGTGAGACACTGGCCCAGGTTGCCCAGGGAGGCTGTGGCTGCCCCAACCCTGGTGGTGTTCAAGGCCAGGCTGGATGGAACCTTGAGCAACCTGATCTAGTGAGGAGGTATCCCTGCCCAGAGACCTGCTGGCAATGTTCTTCTTAATACATCCAAACATCATCCACCAGACCAGGTTGCTCCAAGCCATGTCCAACCTGGCCTTGATTTGTTAATGGTGACACCAGCACCAAAGCAAAAAAAATATTAGAAAAAGGGAAAAAAAACATGAAGAAATCACAAGTGATTAAATGTTACATTGCTAGAAACAGCTTCAGCTACTCCTGTGGTTCTACTCTGAGCAACACCATGGCAGCAATGAGAAGGGTCATAATACAAAAGGTTAGACTTGCCAAGCCACTATTTCACTGGGCTCAAACAACTTGTTACACAGCCAGAGAGATTGTTTAAGTGCTGAACAGTTAGAGGTTAAATCTCTATAAATATGACTGCAAAAAGCAAAGAGAAGCTTAACCACAATGGTTAGGAACCACCATCTGATGTCCAAGAGCAACCTAAAATTGCATCAACATATTATAAATATGAGGATTTAAAGCCTTCTGGAGAGGGTGAGGTTATAATGCTGCTGGACCAATACTATAAAACATGAAAGATTTCATCCTGCTGCCATAATTCTGCGGCTCTGATGCCTGGTTTCCTTAAAAATATGCATCTGCATTGCAATGTTTAGAGATGCTCATGATTCTTCTTGATGTATTCCCCTCCAAATCAGAGGATTTCCTTTGGCTAGTGGCTCATTTTCAGCTGGGAGAGCTAAAACTGGTTGCTACTTTGGAGCAAGGACCCCTGTGATCCTCCACTTGGCAGGACAATAGAGCATCCCTGGGAAATCTGGGCCATAAATTTGAGTGGTTCATGGAAACTGGGAAGTGTAATTCTAAATCCTTCACTCCACAGCACCTCAGAGCCAGAGTGGTGTCACAGCAGTGAAAACTGGCTTGAGGTGTCTAGAGTTGCAGATCTACTGTTCCCACACACCTCTGCTTTCACACCTCCTGCCTGGCTCCAAATCTCTGTCCCAGAAACCACCAGGACTTCCAGTAAATACAGGCTGTGCAGCCTCTGGGGGTCTGAGCCATTGAATTCCAACCTCCCCATGCCATAAAACTGCACTAGATCCCATAAAACCCTTTAGGAGGTTTGGTGGCTAATTCCCATTATCCAAGGCCATTCCACAGAAGTGAGGAAAAAAGGAATTAGAGCCTGTGAACTCTCTAAATGTTTCAGATAAGAGTCCTAAACCTGCTTTGATTGATCAGATGCTGTGGGAAGACTTTAGAGGTGCTCACAGAGGTGCAGAGCAGCTAGAACATGGCTCAGTGTACAACAGAGCAGCTCTGGCATTGAGTGATTTTCCAAGTCCCTTTCACAGGAAAGATCCCATTAAGAAAAGGCATGGAAAACTTTTCCTTAAGCAAAGGCCACAGGATGGAATGTGCATGGTAAGTTCCATGACAATTTGTGAAGAAATACACCTAGTAGCTAGTAATTAACATGTTATTAGATAAATGACTGGTGCTCACTAAATTACCAGGCATAAATATGCCATTAATATGCAGCAGAACTAAGAGTTCAAAGCTATCAGCAATAGAAACATATGTTCACCCACTCCATCTCACTGTGCTCCTGGATCTGCACTCAAGGACTGCCATGAAATACAGCAGTGATTTAGGGGCTTGAGACTAGAAGGGAAAACTCCTCTTTCAACTGAGCTGAACCTGATGATGGCATGAATTTGTTCCAGCCCAGAGAAGGCACAGCCACCACTGTGGAGCTGTTTTGCTCTTTGCTGATTAGCAGTGGGCAGAAAAACTCACTGTCTGACCATTGCAGAGATGTTGAGCTGCCAAGGGGCTGAATCATGGAATCACCAAGGTTGAAAGAGACCTCTAACATCAAGTGCAAACATTAACCTGTCCCTGAAGAGGAATAGAGAATTTTACTCACAGAGAGGTTTGTCTTCATCACAGGAAGGACATGGACCTGTTGGGGAGAGATCAGAGGAGGCACCAAGCTGGCTAGAGGGGTGGAGCACTTCTCCTCTGAGGAAAGGCTGAGGGAGTTGGGATTGTTCAGCTTGGAGAAAAGAAACTTCAGGCTGACCTAATTGTGGCCTTCTAGTACCTGAAGAAGCCTGAAAGACAGATGGAGAGAGACTATTTACAAGAGCTTGGAGTGCCAGGATGGGGGAGTGACTTCCCACTGCCAGAGGGTAGGGTTAGATAGGATATTGGGAAGGAATTGCTCCCTGTGAGGCGCTGAGGCACTGGCACAGGTTGCCCAGAGCAGCTGTGGCTGCTCCATCCCTGGGAGTGTTCCAGGCCAGGTTGGATGGGGCTTGGAGCAACATGGGCAGTTTTACCCTCCTACACTCTCAGACACAAAGTTAAAAGCAACTTTACTTTCTTCAGGAGCAAACCTGCATCTCTGTAGATCAGATCTGTATCAATCCTGGCTGAAAATCCAGAAGTCTTATTTTGGATGGATACCAGCCCAAGAGCTCTTCCTCCCAGCCAGGCAAGGGAGCCTTGCTGGTCCCCTCTGCTCACAGCCTGTCCCTCCCCTCCTCATCTGGGCATGCATGAGCAGTCAATCATGCTCAGCACCTCCTCCAGCCAGTACCACTCTTTTATATCCCTTAAACACCTTAATAGCTTGTTAGAGGTCAAAGAAATCATGACTTGCCTCTTCTTTCCCCTAGCATGTCCTCCCTGCAGCCCAACCCTGGCAAGTCTAAGGGCATTGAGGAGCCACTCGGCACTTTTCACTCTTCTCCTAATTTAAATACATAGTTGAACTGAAATATGTATTTTATTGTTTCCTTGGGCCATGATTGACCTTCTTATCCACTACCACTGATTTTGGCTGACAGGATATTTTGGCAAGTAATTCCCCATCAGGCAGAG
This sequence comes from Acanthisitta chloris, assembly GCF_000695815.1. NCBI lineage: Eukaryota > Metazoa > Chordata > Aves > Passeriformes > Acanthisittidae > Acanthisitta > Acanthisitta chloris. Next base: position 27,057 of record NW_008668950.1, read on the forward strand.
GACAAACACTGTCCTGGAGTTCAAAGCTGCTCTTACCTCTTCTCCAGGTACCTCTGGAGTGCACAATATCATTTAGGAAGTGGTTTTGAAAGGGATATAATGTGGGTGTGAAACTTTTTGGTTAAAATATCAGCCTCTGAATGATTGAATATCCTTCCCATTTACAGAGCACACAACTGCCACAGTTTAGAGGGGATGGGCTGAAACATTAGCATTAAACACCTCCCAGGAGCTTGTTTGGGGGGATGAAGGGGGAGAAAAAAAACACCAGAAGTTGCCTATGTGTTTTCAAACTTAGCAGAGATTTAGTAACTATGTGCTGTGTACAAACAAGACACAACAGGTGTAGCTGGGAAGAGGTTTTCCATAACAATGCTCTGAGAAATTGTGTTAAATCTCAGCTATTATCCCTGGGTTTATAGAATTGCCTACAGAGACAGACACCAACAGCACTATTAAGTATCCAGAAAGTACCAGGCTTGTTACAGGAGCTTTATGAGAGCCAAGGATCAAATATTTTTTCACAGTTTTATGTGGATAGTTTCATGAAAATTGATCAGGTCTAAAAAGTCACAGTCCAAATGAAGCTAAGGTTAAAGATAATTTATACATGATATTCCTAATTTTATTCTGAGCCCTTTTATTACTATGTAGGCCTTTATGACTTTAAAGAAAATGTCAGTGGCAGCAAATGACATTGTACTGAATAATCTAGTTATGAGGGAAAAGACATTTAAAACTATTCCATATCAGCTTTG
>NW_008668950.1:27847-34369 GCF_000695815.1 Acanthisitta chloris
GAGCAAAACTCCTCTCTGGATTTTGAAATCCTCTTCACAGCTGCTTTACCAACCAATGTCTCTTCTTCTCTATTTAATTCCTTTGAAATTCCATGTTTTCCTCCTTTTTTTTCTAAGTAATTAGAGGGCATTTGGTGATGACCTCACATGTACAGAGATGTCTCATGTGTGTGTTGCTATCTCAGGGGCCAACCCAGCCCCAAATGCTCATTGAGGGTTTCAGAGCCTCAGGCTCCTTCCTCTTCAGAATATGAAGTGGTTTTCAGCAGTGGCCAGTGGAGCCAGCAGGGTTAAAAAAGAGTAGAACTGTTATGACAGGTGTTTGTTCAGAGTGCAAAGCCAATTCCAGGCTGCAGGATCTGGCTCTCCTGTTTTTTGAGTGCATCTTCCTTTCCTCATCACTAGCTTTCAGTTCTATTGCTTTGAATTCTAAATCAGTCCCAGGAAACAAACTTCTCTTGGGTCAGCCAAGTCTGGTAAGTTTATCTGCGGAGGCAAAAGATAACAGACATGACAAAATTTGGTGTAGGAGTACAAGTATTTCCCAGAGAAGCTGTGACTTCCCATCCCTGAAAGAGTTCAAGGCCAGGTTGGAGCAGTGTAGGCTGTGGAAAGTGTCTCTGCTCATGGCAGGAGGTTGGAATGAGATGAGCTTTAAGGTCCCATCCATCCAGTGTATCTAGGAAAGAATTCCTGTGTGTCAGGAAAACTCTCCATCCACATGACCATCCATGGCCTTGACTGAGTTTCCAAACTCTCCATAGAGACCAGAAGATCTCAGTGTGGGTTAGGTAGGGAATGTCCACAATGGATCCTCCTTCCTGACTCATTATTTTAGTCTAAATAAATTAAAATACAAATTTAATTGAATATATCTATTAAACTATGGCTATTTTTTCCACAATGAGTGAATCTATCTCCTAAATGTGTGTCTTTAAAAACCAAAGTTATTTCCTAGTTGCTATTAGTGATTTTCTCAGCAACAGCCTAATTACAATAAACACATATTAACCTTTTTGTTATCATTCAGTTATTTCATCCAAGTGTTTTTCAAGTGAGCAAATGTTTCCTAAATCTTGTCCCTTCATGCTGAAGAAATTATCAACTCCCTTTTTACCTGAACAGGATCTTTTAATATTATTTTTAATGAGACAGAAGCTATCACAGAAACCCTGGAAGAGTCCTGGAGAGAGATTATTGATCTTTAGAGTTAGATCATCTTAGTGATTATCTTTCAGAGCAGCTGGAATATTTTGTTTCTTGCCTGGTAGAAAGACACATCTGAAGGTTAAATACAGAGGGATGAAGCAAAATTTTGTCAAGTTTATAAATCCATCACGTGGAGGAGAGGATTATTTGCTGTAGAATTCCCCAAAATGCCTTCTTGCCTCTGTTCACAAACAGCAAGGAGGACATGGAAGGGTCTGAGGCTACAAATTAGGACAAAAATCAGGAGCAGGAGCAAACACAAGAGTTTTTCATTTCCTTTCAAGACTGTGGCACTTGGATAGGAAATAAAAGTTCATCTGTGGAAACACAGATCACAGAATCCTAGAATAGCTTGGGTTAGATATAGCCACACAAAAGGAAAGTGCTGCAGGCAGGGAAATTAAATGTCTAAAGCTCACTGAGAATGTTTGAAGGCATGGAAAAGCACGACTACCTTCACCCAGCCTGTCTGCATCTTCCAGCAAATGCCTAAAGGAGCAAGGCACAGATGACAATCATAGTCACAGAATGGTTTGGGTTGGAAGGACCTTAAGGATCATCCAGTCCCACCCCTGCCATGGGCAGGGACACCTCCCACCAGCCCAGGGTGCTCCAAGCCACATCCAACCTGGCCTGGAACACTCCCAGGGATGGAGCAGCCACAGCTGCTCTGGGCAACCTGTGCCAGTGTCTCAGCACCTCACAGGGAGCAATTCCTTCCTAATATCTAACCTAAATCTACCCTCATGTAAGACATGACTGGAGACTTTCAGATTCACCTTGTACCCTGATGTTTGCACTGTTAGAAGCACAACATCCTTCTCTACAGCACAGCATCAAGGAGATTTGCCTTTATCATGTCAGAGCCTGCCAAAGCCTCCCAGTGCCTCTTCAGTGCCCAGGGCACACTGAGCAGCCTCACAAACAACTGATTTGATCTTTTTTTGAGCTGGACTTCATTGGAATCATGTTCTCAATTCTTCCTTGGGATCCTTGAGGGTATTTTGCAAAGGAATCAGCATGTGTGGTTTCCTAATGATGTCCCACATTTTCATTTGGAAGCACAGTGCATGCTCACTGCAGACAGAGGGGAATGCTGCCAAAGGTTTTATGGCTCAAGTCTAACCTTCCTTAACCTTTCTTTTCTTTTTTTTTTTAATGTCTCCCACTATTGACAAGGCCTTTAATTTGTGATCCAAGGCTGTACCTCTGCTCAGGATAAAGCAGAAGTGCTGCACTGGGGAGTAAAACCTGATGGCTGGGGAGGATGGATCCAGTGCCAGCTCTCCTCTTCTTCCCTCTGCATCCAGGCACAGGTGTATGCAGTGGCAAATCAGCAAATTATAATTCATGTGGCAGATAAATTTATTGGGGAAAAGAGCCAAAGCACCAGGGGCAGAATTAGGATGAATATACTGGAGTGGGAAAGGCTCACACTGTGCTCCTGCTCCTGGTGTTGGGGGATATGGGGTGTCCTGAGCACCATAGTGTCATAGTATGTGATGGGGCTGGAATGGAGATTAGAGATCACCCAGTCCCCCCCCCCTGCCCTGGGCAGGGACACCTCCCACCAGAGCAGGTTGCTCAAGGCTCATCCAACCTGGCTGTGAACACTGCCAGGGTTGGGGCAGCCACAGCCTCCCTGGGCAACCTGGGCCAGTGCCTCACCACCCTCACAGGAAAAACTTCTGCCTAAGATCTAAGCTCAATTTCCCTCTTTCAATTTCTCCCTATTACATCCTTCCCACTCTGCAGCTTCTGCACAATCCATGGGTAAGAGACACAGCCGTGTGGGACAAGCCTCACCCAACCCCAGCATCGATCCCAGGGGCTGCATCCTCAACCCCTCACCAAGCATCACTGCAAACACGATTGAACAGATTTTGGTTCTCCTCCTACACTGGGATGAACATGCCCCAGGGTGCTCCCAGAAGAGGTGGGGCTCACTCTGTTGGTCCCCACAGCAGCTGCTCACCTGGAGCATGGAGCTGCTGGCCAGCAGGATCATGTTGTGCAGGGGTTGTGTGAGCACTGGTGGTGTGAGGAGGGGACCAGGGGCAGGACTGGGAGGGAGCTATGGCAGCTTTGTGCCACTCACGGCTGCTGCACCACTGGAGCATCCCTCCAGTGGCCCTTTAAGGCAGATTGAAAGATGCTCTGCACTGCCAGGCTGACAAAAAAGCAGCATTAGGCGGGCTGTGAAACTGGCTCTGTGCGTTTAATGTCTCTCAATGGCTGGGGTGGGATAGCACAGCATCAACTGAAAGTCAAGCAGCTGAATCCTTGTGCACTGCTTTGAAAAATTAGGGGCATTTATAATGTCTAATATGTTGCAAGCCAGGATGATTTAACAGATGGTTTGAAAGGAAAAGCAGCATGGCAGGCAGGGCCTGGTGTGTCGCTCTCTGTAGGTTTGTGTGGAATGGGAGAGGGAGAGAAAATGTTTTTGCTTCTCTGTTTCAATACTGAGAGATGTTAAAACTTGAAACCTTGGGGGAAATGGCTTAATTACCCTGGTGGTGTCAGTGGTCCAGAGCAGTGGGAAATTGGAATTCCCTGCAGAAAGGGGTCAAAGAGGGAACAACCAGGACACTTTTGAAACTCTTGTTAATGCCTCATAACATTTAATGAATCCTTTGCAGTAGCATGGCCAAGCTAACCTCACACAAAAGACAGAGATATTTACCTCTTGGTGGCTCTGTCTTAATTCTGTGCACAAAGAGAGAACCTAAACAACATATTTCCTTCCATGCAGACAGAATAACTGATAGGAAATTGGGACTTTTAAATGCTCCTGCTTCTGTTATTAAATGATTTCTATTTTCTCTGCAATTTAGAGCTTAAGGTGCTAACCCAAGTGATGTTCTGTTGTAGAAGACAGTGAGGAGGGAGATTCCCACACTATGCACTCAACAATTCCACAGTATTTTGATTTTAGAAAGAAGAGTTAATATTTAAAGTTGCCCTTTAATACTCATTTGGAAGCACTGATTGAATAATAAGCCCAAGCAGCTCAGTGTCTCACATCTCTATTAAATTCTCTTGCCTTTTTTAAGATTCAAAAAAAAAAAAAGAACTTTTTTCTTCCTCTAAATGCAAATCTTTCTGTGTAACACTGTGCCTAATCTACTACAACTAATTAATCTGTTTGAGCTGATGAAATGTTACCTCTGCATTTTTTTTGTTCCTTGTATACAATTATTGTAACAGTGGTGAATAAATCAATATTCCCAATCCAACTGTAAAAAACAATCAAGAAAAGCAGTGCTTCTCAGGGAAAAAACACCAAATAATATTTATTAACTCTGTCTCAATCCACAGCAGAGCCTAATACCATTCAAGCATTTTCTGCAAGTGTAATAAGCAAACTCAAATACATGATGAAAGTGGCACATGCCAATAATTTCACCATTTTACACTGCAGAGTAATTGAAGGATTTAATGAGAAACAAACCAATAAAAATAAATAGACCATGAGAGAGGAGGAGAAACTGAGCTAAAATGGAAGTTGCTCCATTGTGAGTTTTAGGGGGGTTTGTGCATGATTTGACCAGGAAAAAAAATGGGGTTGGGACTATTGGCTCTTTATTTCCATTTTCTATGTTGCAGTTTGATTTCTAAAGAGGAAAAAGCCACTTGTTTCCTCTAGATTCTGCAGCAAGATGCTCTCCCTTTGCTGCCACTTCCCACAGAGCTGCTGTTTTGCCACTGAATTCCATGATGAATGTTATCTTTCTGCCTGAAGTTGGGAACTGTTTCTGTTGTATTGGTATTTATAAATAACTCCAAGCAGCCAAGCCTTTTAAATAATGGCACCGAGTACTTCTGCTTTTAGAAACGCTCATAAATCACCCTCCTCATGAAAGGAATCCTGATTACAAACAAACTCCTTTGTCTCAGCCATGCCCCTAAATTTTGGCTGTGTACAAACGTCTCACTGAGGGATGTCACCAGCGCCTGAGTCCAACCAGAGCAGGGACAGGTTGGGGCAGAGAGAACATTTTGGCCCTGAATCTTTTTGGTGTGCATTTTTGGTAGAGGTCTATCAAGCTTTGAAGCAGTCTGACCCTTCAGAATCTCCCAAATTGATTTTTATTCCTGAAAAAAAGAAGCTTGAAGTGAAGAATTTGGACCTCTACTTCAGCCCTATCAAAGTTGATGCCACAGTGACAAATCTGGAGGTGACAGAATCACCCCCAAAGGGCATTTTGGTAGGGCACAAGATGCTTCCAACCAAGCCAAAAGAATTTGGACCTTTACTTCAGCCCCAACAAAGTTGATGCTACGGTGACAAATCTGGAGATGACAGAACTACCCCCAAACATCATTATGGGAGGGCACAAGATGCTTCCAACCAAGCCTAACACTTGGTGAGGAGGGGGTTGGATTCAAAAATAACTCCTCAAAATGTTTAAGGCAAATATGGAGATGGTTCATAAAGACCAACAAGTGAATTGTTTGTCTCTTGCTGTCCCTGCCTGAAATAGAGATGTATAAAAATCTATTCATTTTGGAAGAAAGCTAAATTCCTGAGGAATAGGGACTGGAATGGGCTCCTCACTTTCTGAGAGCACGAGGCAGGCAAAGCCCAAGCTGCTAAAGCTGTATATTGAGAGCAATCCTTCAAAATATTGAGCACTGTACACCTGGTAAAAGAAACAATAAAACATAATCTCATCTCTAAAGGGGATTATTTTCAGCCTCGTTGTTTTGATGGTTTTTCCTTGTATGCACAATTGAAAACACTGACTTGTAATAAGTTATTGCTTTGTGTGGTGCTTGGGGAAGGAGGGAGAGGGCAGGTTCAAAGCCCCAGTGTGGAGAGGGCTGTCCCTGGACAGCCCAGGGCCAATCTCAGCCTCCAGGTCACTGACCCTTTTATCAAACCTTTGAAGTGCTTTCTTGAAGAGTATTGACTGCCCAAAGCCTTTTATTTCATAGCAAGTTCAACTGTAACGTCTTTATGAGCATAATGCACAAATCAATGAATTAGGACATGAGATTATTTAGATGGAGCTGAGAGCAGAACACTCTGTGGCATCGTCAGCCTTGTGTGGGTGTCAGATCCCTCTACTCTGGGCACCAGAGAGACACTGCACACAACAGGCTCTGCTGGCAAAGACTTTGCCAGAGCTTTGCTTGGCAGCATGGCACGTTTTGCCTAGCCAATGCACCAGCAATCGTTGTTTGCTGTGCCTGGGTGAGGTGGGAGCTGGAAGAGGTGGAAATCTCTTTTTTAGCTGCATTCACACCAGCAAATAGTAATAATAATAACAATAATGATGACAATAATCATAAAATCATAGAATTTAA
>NW_008668951.1:0-5003 GCF_000695815.1 Acanthisitta chloris
AATTCAGAAAAAAGTTACAAAAAGACCCCACTAGTAACTGACAAAAACTCAGGAAAAAAATCTGAAAAAATTCAGAAAAAATTCCGAGAAAATTGAAAAAATTCAGAAAAAATTCTGAATATTCCAAAGAAATAATTCCCAATTTTCCTCCCTCCATTTTCAATTCATTTTTAATTTTTTCCCTCTGGAATTTTCCCCTTTTTTTCTATATTTTGGGAATTTCTCACCTTCAGGTTTTGTCCGAACTTGGATTTTTTGGGAAGTTTCTCCTGCTCCAATTTCATTTCTTGCCACAACTCGAAAATTATAAATTTCCTCAGGTTGAAGATTTCCCACAGTTACTTGGAAAATTTCTGGATTTGTCGTGTTGATCACTCTCTCCCTGGAAAAAAATTGGAATATTGGGAAAATTCCCAAAAAATTAGAAATTTTTACAAAGATTTAGGCAAATTTTGGTGAATTTTGATGAAATTTTGGCAAATTTTGGTGAAATTTCTGCAATTTTTGTCAAAATATCACAAATTTTGTCAAAATTTCCACATTTTGAAGAAATTTCTGTAAATTTTGTCAAAATTTCTGCTAATTTTGTCAGAATTTCACCAACTTTTGTCAAAATTTCTGCAAATTTCATCAAAATTCCATCAAAATTTCTGCAAATTTTACCTCTATTTCTGCAAATTCTGTCAAAATTTTGGCAAAATTTGTTCAAATTTCCTCAAAAATTTGTCCAAATTTCTCCAAATTTCATTGCAATTTCCTGTTTTACAAAATTTCCCCAAATTTACTCAAAATTTTTGCAGATTTCTTCAAAAATTCAGTAAAATTAGCTTATATTTCCAGCAAATTTCTGCCAAAATTTTGTCCAAATTTCTGCAAATTTCAGCAAAATTTGCTAATTTCCTTCAAATTTCTGCTAAATTTTATACAAATTTTCTCCAAATTTCCTCAATATTTTGCAATTTTCCTCCAATTTTCCTCCAATTTCCTCAAAATTTTGTCAAAATTTCCTCTGAAGTTTGCCCAAATTTGCTCCTATTTTCCTCCAAATTTGTGTCAAATTTTGTCCAAATTTTGTCCAAATTTCTGCAAACTTTGTCCACATTTCTGCAAATTTTGTAGAAATTTCCCCAAATCTTGCTCACATTTCCACAAATTTTACCAAAATTTCAGCAAAATTTGCTCAAAATTTCACCAAATTGTTCCAAAATTTCTCAAATTTCCTCCAAATTTCCACCAAATTTTGTCCAAATTTGGTCAATTTTCTCCAAATTTTTCACAATTTTTCTCGAAATTTGGCCAAATTTTGAAAAATTTCTGCAAATTTCATCAAAATTCCTGCTTATTTTACAAAAATTCTTCAAAATTTACTCAAATTTCCACCAAATTTCTGCCAAATTTGTCCAAAATTCATCAAAATTTCTGCAAGTTTCATCAAAATTTCTGCAAATTTTGGAAGCATTTTGTCAAATTTACTCCAAATTTCTGCCGATTTTTTTCAAAGTATGTACAAATTTCTTCAAAATTTACACAATTTTCCTCAAAATTTCTGCAAATTTCATCTAAATTTATGCAAACTTGATCTAAATTTCTGCAGAATTTCCTCAAATTTTTTCCAAATTTCTGCCAAATTTGTCCTAATTTTGTCAAACTTTCTGCACATTTTGAAGAAATTTCCCCAAATTTTGTTGAAATTTCCTCAAATTTTGTCAAAATTTCCTCAAATTCTGTCACAATTTTGGGAAACTTTGCTCAAGGTTTCCCCCACAATTTGTCACAATTTGCTCAAATTTCCTCCAAATTTCCACCAAATTTTGGTCAAATTTTCTCCAAATTTCTGCAAAATTTTGTCCACATTTTTCAAAATATCTGCAAATTCTGTCAAAATTTCTGCAAGTTTTGTAGAAATTTCCCCAAATTTTGTCAAAATTTTCTCAACTTTTCTCCAAATTTCTGACAAATTTTGTCAAAATTTCTGCAAATTTTGTCTACATTTCTGCAAATATTGCCAAAATTTCTGCAAATGTCATCGAAATTTCTGCATGTTTTGTCAAAATTTTGGCAAATTTTGTTGAAATTTCCTTTTCAAAATTCTCCAAAATTTTGTTGAAATTTCCAAAAATTTTGTTGAAATTTCCAAAAATTTTTTCAGAATTTCCACAAAAGTAGCTCAAATTTCCTACAAATTTCAACCAAATTTTGTCTAAATTTCCTTCATATTTTCTCTACATTTTGTCAACACTTCCTCTTAACTTTGTCCAAAGTTTTCTCCAATTTTCCTCCAAATTTCTGCCAAACATTGTCCAAATTTTACTCCAAATTTTATCCAAACTTTCTCTATATTTTGTCAAAATTTCCTCCAAATTTCCTATAATTTTCCTCCAATTTTCCTCTACATGTTGTCAAAATTTTTTTCCAACATGTTTCTCAAAAATTCCCATTTTTTTCCCCAAAATTATCCCAAAATTCCCATTAATTTCCAAAAAAAATCATCCCAAATTTCTCATTAATTCCCAAAAAAAATTCCTCCAAAATTCTTTTCCCCAAAATTCCTCCAAAATTCCCACTTTTTTCCCAAAAAGATCATCTCAAAATTCCCATTAATTTCCAAAAAAAATCATCCCAAATTTCTCATTAATTCCCAAAAAAAATTCCTCCAAAATTCTTTTCCCCAAAATTCCTCCAAAATTCCCACTTTTTTCCCAAAAAGATCATCTCAAAATTCCCATTAATTTCCAAAAAAAATCCCTCAAAAATTCCCATTACTTTCCCCAAAAAACCATCCCAAAATTCCCATTAATTTCCCCCAATAAATCATCCCAAAATTCTCATTAATTTCCCTCAAAAATTCCTCTAAAATTCCCATTTTTTCCCCAAAATTCCCATTTTTTTCCCCAAAATTCTCCCAAAAAATTCCCATTTTTCCCCATTTTCCCTTGGAAATTTTCCTTATTTTTCCCATTTTTCCCCAATTTTTTCCCCTTTTTTTTTTCCATTCCCAAATTTTTTTTCCCATTCTCAAATTTTTTTTTTGCCCATTCCCAGATTTTTTTTTCCACCTATTTCCTTAATTTTTTTTTTTATTTTTACCTGTTAATTCCATCCTTGGAATAAAAAACACTATAAATTTGAATATTCCCACGTGGATTTTCCGGAGGATTCCAAGAAATTCGGATAAAATTACTGGAAACCAAAACAGGAATAAGATTTCTTGGAGGTGATGGAATTCCAGAACTTGGGAAAGCTGAAAAAAAAAAAAAATAAGGAATTAGGGAAAAAAAATTCAAATTTGGGAATGGGGAAAAAAAAATTTGGGAATGGGAAAACAAAATTTGGGAATGGGAAAAAAATAATGGGGGAAAAATGGGGAAAAATGGGAATTTTGGGATGAATTTTTGGAGAAATTCATTGGAATTTTGGAGGAAATTTTTTGGAAATTAATGAGAATTGTGGATGATTTTTTGGGGAAAAAAATGGGAATTTTGGGATGATTTTTTTTGGAAATTAATTAGAATTTTGAGATGATATTTTGAGGAATTAGATGGGAATTTTGGAGGAATTTGGGGGAAAAAATGGGAATTTTGGAGGAACTTTTTGGGGAAAAAATGGGAATTTGGAGGAATTTTGAGGAAATTAATGAGAATTTTGGGATGATTTTTTGGGGAAAATAATGAGAATTTTGGGAAAATTTTTTGGGGAAAATAATGAGAATTTTGGGAAAAAATTTTGAGGAAAATCCATTGAAATTTCTCCTGGAAAAACTTCAAATCATTCCCAAAAATCCTTCTTTTTTCCAGAGAAAAAAATTCCAAATTTTTCTCTTAATTCTGACCTAATAGAAAATTCTAGAATTCCATAAATTCCTTCCTAATTTTTTCCCAATTTTTTTCCCATTTTTTCCCTTTTTTCCATTTTTTTCCCTGTTTTTCCATTTCCAAACCAGGAAAAAAATTGGAAAAAATTGGAAAACTTTGGAAAACATAAAAAAACTTCGGAAAATTTGGAATTTTGTGGAATTTTAGGCCCAAAAATCAAAAAAAAAAAGAGAAAAATCACCAATTTTTTTCTTTTTCACCCCAAAAATTTATCGGAATTTTTTAGGATATTTTTCTTTTTTTTATCCCAAAATATTCCAATGAAAATTCCCAAATTTTTCCCATTTTGTTCCATTTTTATTCCCCATTTTTTTCCCCTTTTTTTCCATTTCCAAACATGGAAAAAATTGGCAAAAATTGGCAAAAATTGGCAAAAATCGACAAAAATTGGCAAAAATTAGAAAAAATTGGAAAAAATTGGAAAACTTTGGAAAACCTCAAAAAAGTTGGGAAAATTTGGAATTTTGTGGAATTTAAGGCCCAAAAAAACCCTCCCAAAAAAGAGAAAATCACCAAATTTTTTACTTTTTCCACCCTGAAAATTTGTCGGAATTTTTTAGGATTTTTTTCTTTTTTTATCCCAAAAAATTCCGATGAAAATTCCCAATTTTTTCCCATTTTTTTCCCTTTTTTCCCCATTTTTTCCCTCTTTTTCCATTTCCAAACCTGGAAAAAATTGGCAAAAATTGGCAAAAATTGGCAAAAAACGGCAAATATTGGCAAAAATTGGAAAACATTGGAAAAAAATGGAAAAAATCAGAAAAAATTGGAAAAAATTGGGAAAAATCAGAAAAAATTGGAAAACTTGGGAAAAACTCAAAAAACTTGGGAAAATTTGGAATTTTGTGGAATTTAAGGCCCAAAAATACTCAAAAAAAGGAAAAAATGACCAAATTTTTTGCTTTTTCTGCCCAAAAATTTGTCGACATTTTTTCGGATTTTTTTCTTTTTTTTTTCCCAAAAAGTTCCCATGAAAATTCCCAAATTTTTCCTGAATTTTACCTGGTTCTAGGATAAGGAGTTGAGCACTGGATTGAATATTTCCAACTTGATTTTCTGCTACACATTGATAAAAACCTTCATCAGATTTCACCAAACCTAAAATTCTTAAATTTGTTCCACCCTGGAAAA
>NW_008668952.1:0-2138 GCF_000695815.1 Acanthisitta chloris
CTGACACCCCAAACTCTGCTCCCGCTGGCAATGGTTGAGGTGCTGCAAAATGCCTGGAGAGCATTCCCAGGGAGCCCACATACTCCTCCCCAGGGCTGGGACCATGCTCAGGACCATGGGGGTGCCCCAGCAGTGCTGGTGTCCAGCCCCCCTTGGTAGTAAGGCTCTGAGCCCCTTAGCACCAAGCTCCAACCCGTTTAAGCCAGGCCAGGGATGATGTTGAAGTGCCATGAGGGTTCCAGGGATACCCAGGACCAGGCAGATATGGCTTGGCTGGGTGCTGCATGTGCCCTGGCAAAAAGCTACTGTCTGGGACACGGAGGAGCAGATGTGCTCCTGCCTCTGCCTGCACCAGCCCGACAGGCTGGGGACAGTGGTGCTTGGCCCGCTGGATGCAGTTTGGTGGCTGGATGTGGCTCCTGGCAATGGCTGTGGACCCAAAAGAGCACAGGGGGGTCCCTGAGGAACCAGTGGCTCTGGGAGCTGCAGAGCTCAGTGGGTTTCAGAGTCCTGAGCGTCTCAGTGCCCCCTGGGCAGGTCCCGGGAGCAGCACAGCTGTGGAGAGCTGTGTGACTGCAGGCAGTGTGCCCAGCTGGAGACCCTGCCAGGGCCGAGATGAGCAGGGATGGGAGAGGGGGTTCCTCCCCACCCCAGTGTGTCCGCGGGGCTGCATGGCAGTGCCAGGTCCAGCCCTGGCCCAGGTGTGGGTGCAGAGCATTTGGCACATGTGGAGCTGCAGGGCAGGGGCCCGTGGGGGTGGCACAGGCCTCCAGTGGGCGATGCTGGAGGCACAACCTCCCTCCTGAGTGCTGGGTCGAGCCGGGCAACCTCAGGCCAGCGATGCAGGATGAGACACGGGGGGGCAAGCTGTGACCTGGTGCATGGCACCTCTTTGTCTGCCCCAAAGTCTCCTCAGCCCCACTTCTCTACTGCAGCAGCTCATGTGCCAACCCCAGTGCCAGCTGCGGGGCATGACACAGCCACGGGGCATGGCACAGCTGTGGGGCACGGCACAGCGATGCATCATGTCACAGCCACGTCCCTGCCCTGTGTCACCAGCTCTGGCCATCAGCTGCCAGTGCCAGCACATCCCTGCACGAGGGCTGCCCCTGGTCCCTGCCGTGGGGTCAGAGCCTCATCAGGCACCGTCCCGTGTCCTCGTTCCCACAACCTCGATGTTCCCAGGCTTCCCTCCGTGCCCAGGATTGGGGTGGGTCTCTCAGAGCACAAAGCCTGAAGGGATCCAAACCCCTCGGTGCTGCGCCAGGGTGGGGAGGTCGTGGCCTGACCCTGTGCCCCCCAGCCATGAGCCGCCGGCGCCAGAGCAAGTTCCGCCACGTCTTTGGGCAGCCGGTGAAGGCTGACCAGATGTACGAGGACATCCGAGTCTCCAAGGTGACATGTGACAGCTCCTTCTGCGCCGTCAACCCCAAGTTTGTGGCCATCATTGTGGAGTCTGGCGGTGGGGGGGCCTTCATTGTCCTGCCCCTTGCCAAGGTGAGTGGGAGGATGCTGGAGTTTGGCCACTCTCCTGGGATGTATTGGGGGACATACTGATGGGTGCTGCTTTTGGGGGAGTTGCTGTGGTCCCCAGAGCCTCCCAGCTGTGCCCCAACACCCCTCCTCATGTGTGGGCTCAGGGCAGGAACAACCTGGGAGATCATTGGCACCTGAGCAGGTTGGCATCTCAGGGGCAACTGAGGTGATGTGGGAAGCTCCCAGCTGCTTTCTCCCCTGCCCCAATTCCCCGGGGGCACACAATGCCCAGGGACCATCCCAGTGGGGGGGGGGTGTTCTGCTCTGCCGGTGCTGGCAGAGAGACTGGGAGAGGGTCCCCAGCCCCTCCTTGCCACTGGAGGGGCCACAAAACAGCCTCTCCTGGGGCACATTACTCCCCTCTGTGTCTCTACAGGGTCTCATGCTAAATGAGCCCCTTTCCCCTTGCATGCCTCAGTTTCCCCCTTCAAGACAGGAGCAAAACTCTGGCCACTGCCAGGGACCCCCTGCCTGTCCCCACTTGTGCCACAGCCCCATAGGGTGTCCGGGCTGCGGTTTGGAGGGCACCTGGCAGGGACCCCCCAGCCCCTGGGGACTCACCCTGGCACCTCACCATTGCAGACAGGACGGGTGGACAAGAA
>NW_008668952.1:2308-2778 GCF_000695815.1 Acanthisitta chloris
AAAGTGTCACTGGCCTATTTTTAGCCCCAGTGCCATGCGTTCGCGCTGGCGGCGGCTGCTCGCTCCATGATGCAGCAGTTTGTGCTAAATATACCCACCCGGGCGACTCAGCACCCAGGAATAGCTGGGGGGTCTGGGGGCTGCACCCCAGCTGTGTCCCCCTTCCTACACCCACCAGCACCCTGAGTGTTGGGGATGCACCCCAGGATGGAGGCGCCTCTGGTGTCCCCTTGGCACTGTCCCCGCAGGCTGAGCTGGGATTAACGATGCGGTTAATTGGCTCTGCGGTCCTCATCCGCTTAGTGTTCACACACGGGGTGATCCCCAACACCCCGCTCTCCGTCCCCCCCAGGTGTGGCAGATCCCTGACTATGTCCCTGTGCGCAACATCACGGAGCCGGTGGTGACGCTGGAGGGACATTCCAAGCGGGTGAGCATCATCTCCTGGCACCCCACGGCCCGCAACGTCC
>NW_008668953.1:0-477 GCF_000695815.1 Acanthisitta chloris
TGAGGCGGGAGATGGGAGATGTGAGGCTGAGCCGCTCCTCCCAGAGGGGGTGCAGAATCTGCTGTGGGATCTGTGTCTGTGCGGGTCGCTCCCCGCGCTCCGCGATCGGCCGAGCCTGAAAATCACACACAGACCGGCATTGATTAGCAAAGTGTCTCCCTTTTCCTTCCAGACAAACGTATAGTTCTTTTTTTACACATAAAACAAACACAAACACACACACACACACAAAAAGACGCAAAGACAACATATATCAACTTGATACACACAGAGATACACATACTGCAATATTTCCCTAATCCCTTTCCAAGGACACAAGTCAGAGTGCGGCTCCCAAAGCCTCTCCCTGAGCAGCCGATCCACCCTCGGGTCGCTCCCCGTGGGCAGAGCCGCAGTCCCGCTCAGGTTCCAGGGTTGGTGCTGCAGCTGAGCTGTTCCTCACTCCTTTGTATTAGATTCAATTCCCTCTGTTCTTGT
>NW_008668954.1:0-19256 GCF_000695815.1 Acanthisitta chloris
AGGTTGTAGCCGGGGAGGGATTGATCTCTCCTCACAGGTAACGAGCGATGGGACGAGAGGAAACAGCCTCAGGTTGTGCCGGGGGAGGTTCAGGTTGGATATTAGGAAAAGTTTTTTGCTGAAAGTGGTCAAGCATTGGCACGGGCTGCCCAGGGCAGTGGTGGAGTCACCACCCCTGCAAGTGTTCACAAAACGAGTGGATGTGGCACTTGACAACATTGTTTAGAGGGCGTGGGGGTCTTCGGTTGAAATGATTTGCAGTATCTGTCATAAATAAATACGTAATACTGAAGTACTTAAAGGTCTCCAAGAGAGCTGCAAAGGGACTTTGGACAGGGCCTGGAGCAACAGGACAAGGGGGAATGGCTTCCTACTGCCAGAGGGCAGGGATAGATGAGATATTGGAAGAGAATTCTTCCCTGTGAGGGTGGTGGTGCTCTGGCAGATTGCCCAGAGAGGCTGTGGCTGCTCCGTCCCTGGAAGTGTTCCAGGCCAGGTTAGATGTGGCTTGGAGCAACCTGGGCTAGTGGAAGGTGTCCCAGCCTTTGGCAGGGAGTGGAATGATACGGTTTTTGAGGTCACTTCCAACCCGAAGGGTCTACGACTCTCTGAGTCCCTGGAAGAGTGTGTTCTGGGTGTTGCATTGCTGCTGAGCTGGGGAGCTGCCTTGGGGTAAGCACCAGCAGGTGCAAAGGTGCTGATCCCCATCCATGCTGTGCCATACACGTCAGGAGGGTGTTAGAATCTGAGAGCAGAGTAGGTCGGTAGCATGAAAGAAGCCCAGGAAAGCCCATTATCCATGGTATTTGGAGCCAGGCAGATGCAGGTGGCTTTTCCTGGTCAACCTGTGAGTGTGCAAAAGCTGAGGGCAGTGAGGGAGACGGTGGCTAGATGTGAGGGGCTGTGCTCCTCCCAGAACATGTAGTTCTTACGTGGATGTCCTGTGCTTTTTTTTCTAAGTGCATGGTCTATTTTATTTATTTACAAAGGCTCAAATGTGTCTCACATCCTTATTTATAAAATATAACAGCACTCTTAAAAAGTAATCATAATTAAGAAAAGAAAGCCAGGAAAAAACAGCGGTGTTTGCAGACATACTTGCCTAAATTTTGGCAAGCAGCTGCACAGCCTTGACCCAAACCTACTGGCAAAGAGGTGAGGATGTGTGGGTAGAGGAGTTAAAATTTCCAGGCAGAAACAGAAATAGAAGCATCAGGGTCATAGGGCAGAGGAGTTTTTCTGCCATGTCAGATGCCGCTGACAGGGCTTAGTGGTGATGGAGAGAGCATTGGCTGGTACAGTGAGTCTTAGAATCCCAGACTGGTTTGTGTTGGAAGGAGCCTTAAAGTTAATCTCGTTCCAACCCCTCGCCATGGGCAGGGACATCTTAGACTAGATCAGATTGCTCCAAACCCTGTCTAACCTGGCCTGGAACACTTCCAGGGAGGGGGCAGCCACAGCTTCTCTGGGCAACCTGTGCCAGTGTCTCACTACCCTCATAGCCAAAAATTCCTTTCCAATATCCCGTCTCACCCTGCCCTCCGGCAGTGGGAAGCCATTCTCTCTTTTTCTGTCACTCCAGACCCTTGTCCAAAGTTCCTCTCCTTTCTTGGAGCCCCTTTAGGCACTGGAAGAGACTGTAAGTTCTCCCTGGAGCCTTCTCCAGGCTGAACACCCTCAGCTCTCCCAGCCTGGCTCCACGACACAGGGGCTCCAACCCTTGGACCATCTCTGTGTCCTCCTCTGGACTCTCTCTGGCAGCTCCACATCCTTCTTGTGTTGGTGCCCCAGAGCTGGAGGCAGCACTGCAGGTGAGATCTCACCTGAGCAGGGCAGGGGGGCAGAATTCCCCCCTCATCTGCTGCCCAGACTGTGGGGATGAACCCAGCACACAGTTGGTTTCTGGGTGCCAGAGCACATGGCCAGGGCATCCACCCGCACCCCCTAGACCATCTTGGCAGGGCTGCTTGAGATGTCACAGTGAGGAGGAAGGGACCTCCTGAGCCTTGAGGCAGATGGGACTGGGTCAGGGCCGTGCAGTTGAATTAAGAGTTTTACCAAACTGAGTCCTTTGTCCTCCACCCTGCCAGGGCAGCGAGGAGCTGGTGTCCTTGCCTTGTGCTGCAGCACAGAAAGGAAAGGAAGGGAAGGCCAGGCCAGCCCAGGCCACCTGTGTGGGCTGATGTTGCTGGTTGCCAGCACTGCCTGCAGGAGCCCGGGTCTGGTGTGTTTAGGACCCTGCCACTGTGCCCAAGTCACCTGGCCATGACATCCAATGGCCCCAGGCTACCAAAGCCCTGCAGGCAGCCAGAATTTCTACCAGGAGGTGAACACACGTCTTCTGTTTCCCTTTGGTTGGTTTTTATGATCCAGTTTAAAGCTGGAGAGGGAAGCAGCCCTCGGTTTTATTTCCTGGAGGAGGGCAATCAGGAGTGAGACTTTGTGCCACTGAACCTAGGCATTGCCACATGTCCCTGCAGACATGGTCTTGTCCCCATCAGTGTCTCTGTCACCCTGCATGGCATGTCCCAATGGGAGATCCCCTTGTGGGATCATGGGTCCCTAAGGGGATGCAGCTCTGAAAGGCTGTTTGCAGAGCTGCTTATAGTGTTGAGAAAGGCATCTATGACAAAAAATGATGGCTGTAAGTACCAGACAACTCAAAACTTGTCTTGGGAACACCTGAGATGTTTTTTAATGGTTGAAAAAACCCAACCATTATTATTGTCTCTGAGATCATAAAAAAATCTGGTCTGATTTGCTTTCAGATCTTAAACCCCAGCATTTAGCAGTCATGTTTTCCAGGGAGCCCTAGGGATATAAATCAAGCACATTTTTACATTCTGTCAGTGTCTTATTAATGAAATCAGCCTTGGCCATGGGCTGTAGCGTGTCGCTGCTCGCTTCTTGTGGCCAGGAGGGAAGACTCACACAATCAATATGATTGATAAAAGAGCTTCGTTTATTGTTAGATTTGCTAAACTTTTATATGTATTTCTTGTTAGTATTCACGAATGTCGCTATCCTGTTGGTCAGTACTTAGAATTTGTTACAGTCTGATAGGTCGAGCTTCAAGGGTTACATCCGCATCTGGTTCCTTCTTATGCTGATTTTGCTTTCTCTTTTCCTAATCCTCCATATCCTGTTGTTGTGACTTGCTGCTCCAGGGGCTCAGTGTCCTTGCTTGCCAGGCATAGTAAGATGGCGTCAGGCCTTAGCATAACCCTCTCATGTCAATGTGTCCTTGTTCCTCTAGCCATTCCTCCACAGTAGTGTAGCCCCTCATCAGAGGGTTGATTTGATGAGCCATTCTGGTTATCTCACTGCTCTGCAGAACTGAAGTCTGGAGGTTTTGCTTCATTCTTATCCTGAGAGCTGTTGCAATGGGGCTGATGCTCCTGTTAAGCAAGATAATTCAGTCTCTTCTTGTAGACCAGTCTGTTCCTCCTGCAAAATCTGTTTTTATTTTTACTCTCTGTGCAGAACAGGACTGATTGCAGCATTGGTGGTATCTCAGCAGCAAACATGTAATCTCTTTTCTGTTTGGTTGAACTGTTTGTATTTCATATGCTGCAGAAAATAAGGTGGATTTTTTCTAAGAGGGATAGATCTTTCCATTTACTCCAGGAGTGTGCAGCAAGATGAATCAGTTCTTATGAACTTCAGGTGTGAATATTGGTAGTTTTACAATTGGGAAGTCAGAGCAGAGCTACTTACTCAAATTTTTGGGGATATTTGTTTTCATGGTGAGATCAGAAGTTGGAAAATCCCTCTGGTAGCTGTAGGGTTGCACCATACTGGGAATGCCACAAATGATGGGAAGGAGTCCCCTTGCTGGGTTGTTTCATGTGTGCCACGGTCAGTTCCCACCCAAAATACAGTCCTGGCAGGCTGCTGGATTGTGGGAAGAGAGTCACACTGTTGTTCGATCAGTGATACTGCTTCACGCTTGGGCTCATTGCCCTGAGGTTGAGGTTTCAGTCCCCACAGCGAGAGGCTCCTCCAGGAGATGGGTGTGAGTTGCCAAATCCCCCTTGGGCAGATCCCATCCTCTCCTCACTGCACGGGAAATGTCTGAGATCTGCCATCTCCTCTGGGACATTCCCATGTCAGTGGGGTGACACCGGCCCTGGCACTTGTGAGCCTTGACCAAGGAGCGCAGCTGGTCAACGCTGCAGGACAAAGTGGAGACATCACTGACTCTCCTCATGCAGCATTCACTCCAGAGCATCGTGTGAGTGCTGCCCTCGGTCACAGGCTGCTGCTGTGCAGAAACCTCTAATTTGAGATCCATGGGATGTGGTCCTTCCTATCAGGAGCTGAGTGTGTGTGTTGGTGTGAGCCTGGCAGTGCTGGGGGGGATGGAGCAGGGTGAATGCCTGACTTGATCCACTGGTGGGTGAATCTCACCTGCAGCCCAAAGCAGCACCCCCTGTGCTGCAGCAACTGAGAGCAGCAAATGCTGAGTTCAAACCTCGAACAGCATTGGTTTAAATCAATGTGAAATACTTTAGCTCAAGCAGCTTCAGTTCTAGATGTTTTTAATAAAAGATAATTTAAAAAATAATAATGTTTGTATTGCCCATTTCATAGACTCAAAGAATGGTTTTCCTTGGAAGGGACCTTTAAGATCATCTTGTTCCAACCTCCAGCCATGGACATGGATGCTACCTGCTTGATCAGGTTGCTCCAAGCCCTGTCCAGCCTGGCTTTGAACACTTCCAGGGATGCAGCAGAACAGTTTGGAAGTGTCCCACAGGGCAATATTTTTGGACTTTTTTTTCCCTCCATAAATTCTCTCTGCACCAGGTCCCAGTGAGGGGAAAACCACCACCCACGGCACGGCACAAGGAGGCTGGAGCCAAGTTCCTGTGCCCCTCTGCTCGGCTCCTTCACTTCTCCCATGATGGTGCCCTGTGTTGGCAAACAGCATGCTGAGCATGCAGGAAAACTGTGCTTAGGACTGGAGCAAGTACTCAAGGTGTAACTAGTAGCTGAGACCCTCTGCTGAGTCTTTTGTGATGGACAGTTCAGTGGAGCCATTAATTACTTGTGGTTTGTTGTGCTTGGCTGTGTTACTGGTTGTGACTGCAGCTGTGTCCAGCTTCTGTTGGAAGCTGCAGCACAGGTACAGATAATGGATGAAGACAGATTCCAGAAATGCCCATGCTTTACTGAAGATGATGAGACTTGGGTTCTTTGGGATGTAGAAATGTTGGTGATAAGAGACTTCTGGAGGTCTCTAGTCCAACTCCCATTTGGAACAGGACTGTACACAGCCCGAGGCCAGGTCAGCTACAGCTTTACCAAAATAAGCCTTGAAAACCTTAAGAGATATCCCCCACATGTCTGGCTGTATTTTCCAGTGCTGCACCACCTTCCTAGTAAAGCCTTTGTATCCCAATGTCCAGTTTGAGTTTCCTAAGCTGCAACTCATGGCTGTTGCCTTTTGCTGTACTGTTTGCTGCTTTAGGTGAGGAAGTTGCTGCATCCAAGAAGTGAAGTGAATTTCTGTGTGTGTGCAGTGTCGTATTTCTCTGAGCTGCCAAGGCTGAACTGGCAGCTTCTGGCCGTACCCTGAGGTCTGCAGAGGGGCTTAGGAGAAGAGCATGGGGAATTGATTGCTTTGGAGGTTCTTATGTTCCCTTGGACTTCTGTCTCCTGTTCAGGCTTGCATCAGATCTCACAGAACAAGGTGGCAGTGCTGCTCCTGGCCGGAGGACAAGGAACCCGCCTGGGAGTGAGCTATCCCAAGGGCATGTATGACGTGGGCCTGCCCAGTGGCAAGACCTTGTATCAGATCCAAGCAGAAAGAATCCGCAAGGTGGAGCAGCTTGCGGGCCAGAGACACCACTGCACGTGTGCCATCCCCTGGTAGGTGGCATAGAGCCAGACCTGCTCCGCAGGGCTTTGCGTTCCAGTCCTGCCTGTGTTGTCCTCTGGAAGCACTGAGCTGGGTGCTGTGCTGAGACCGGGGGGGGGGAGAGCCTTTTGTGGGCAGCATTTGTGATAGCAGTGGCTGGAGGAGGGTGTGCAGGGCTGGGAGGTGTCAGGTCTGTGTCTGCAGACCTGAGGGATTGAGTGCTGCCATTGCCTCACTGACCACGATGCTGGCTGCCGTACCGTGATGGCCTTTCAAGCTCAGGCCCTGGTGACGCTATAAACAGCACTTTTCAGTGGTTGTTTCAGATTCTTCGCTAAGAAATTTCATCTGTTTCCGCTTTCTCAGGTTCCTGCATGGCGCATCACCTAGAGCTCACCTTCCAAGACCCTCTCCCTCCCCTTGCCCCTAATCTCTGTCACAGCACAAAACCTCTTGCTTTGTGTTCAGGCCACCTCCCACTGTCACCGTCCACAGTTGCTGGTTCTGCTGGCTGCTCACGGCTTTCCAGAGCCTTCAAAGGAGACTAGCTCTGGGCAAAGTGTGAATTCCCTATGGAATGTGGTGGGTGAGAGGAAGGCACTGCAGGTGATTCTGGGAATTTTTTCTGAGCGTTTTTTGTTAGACTATGAAGACTGTGACAAGATACCCTTATGGAATCAGTGTCTGGTCTGAGGCAGGGTTTGGTCAGAGTGAAAAAGCAGCTGTCTGAGGGCTTCAGGGTATCACACTGTTTTACAAATCGGAAATCAAAAAGGTGATTCATACTGTTTCCTCATGGAAAGTGAGTCAGTATTGTGCTTCTCCCTGAAGCCTTGTATGCAGGACCTGAATTGCAAATGCACCATCCCTGGTGCTGCTGGAAATCAGGATGGATTATTTGCAGGATGCAACATCTGCTGATAATGTTTCCATTTTCTCTCATGGGGCTGAGGAGGCTGTTGGGAAAGTTCACTGCTGCTATACACCTGAGCCCAGTGTATGCTGTGCTGCAGAGATGTAAGTCAGGGTGGGTGTGAGGTCCAGGCTCTCCGGTGCCAAGGACTGATTCCCCTGTCATGCTGGCAGAGGACCCTGTATTCCTGTGCCAACACTTGTTGAAGTGTTTGGCAGGTAGATGATGAACATGGCTTTTAGCCACTGATGAAGAAGGAAGATAGTGAATGGAAAGACAGAAGTTATGTGGAACTGAAAGGAGAGGAGGAAACAGAAAATTGTAAGAGAAAAACAACCCATGCAGCTGGCAGGTGAAGATGCTGCTGTTTGCCTTGGCACTGAAGAGACAGAGTGAGCTGGTCAGTGTTTCTTTAGGCACTTAGCATCAGTTTGAATCAAGGGTGAATGGGGCTGTTGTCTTTTGCCTTGTTTTCCATCTCATCTGGATATCCAGATGTCGCTCACATTTAGGACAAGGCTCTTCTGTCTTGGCTGAAGCTAAGCCTGTGGGTAGGACCGTGCACAGGACCTCATGCAGCCTTCCTGCGGGATGAGTTCTGGAGGAGAGCTCTTGTTGAGGTTGTTCACCACAGGATGCTGCAGTGCCTCTCATTTCCCACTCCTGGGGTTCCTCCCTTTGGGTTCTGTTTGTAGTTTGGCCTTTCACTCGTGCTGTTCTTGCTCACTGCCCCCATTCCTGCCCAGGTACATCATGACAAGTGAGTTTACGCTGGGGCCAACAGAAGAGTTTTTTGTACAACACAACTACTTCAACCTGGATAGATCCAACGTGGTCATGTTTGAACAGAGGATGCTGCCTGCTGTCACCTTTAATGGGAAGGCCATCTTGGAGGAGAAGGGGAAAATTGCTACAGCTCCAGGTACCTGCTGTTCACTCCTGCATGCTGCAGTACACTCCTGTGTGTCGACAGCTGCTGCTGGCCACCAGCCAGCCCAGGCACGCAGAGTAGGCTTTGGGGGTCAGGGTTAATGCTTCCAGTCAGTGTGAGAGGGTCCAGTTAAGTGTGTTGGGCTGGTAATCAGGAGTGCAGCTATCTCTGCTTAGTTCTTGCTGAAGATTTGCCCAAAGCACATTGTTTTTATCAAATCTGAGAGTATGGGCAAGATTAGGAGTGGTGTGGCTGCAGCTTAGGAAAAAGGTGCATTGGCAGAGGTGTGTGTGAGGTCCCTGGAGTGCTGCTCCTGGGATGAAGATGTTGGGAGCCAGGCTCCTGCTCAAGGCTGATAACTGGAAATGGATGAAGAAGCAGCAAGCAGATTAACTCTTTCCAAAATGACAGCAGTGTCTCACCTGGCAAAGTTCTCCTCTTCTCTTAACCTGGACACAGTACGAGACTAGATGAAGGCAGCCTGACTGGGGCTGTGTCACAGGGATAGGGTGTTGCCAGATGCAGAGTAGTTTTCCTGAGCTCCAAGGAGGAGCTGTGAAAGGGTGATCTGTGATGAACAAATGTGCAGGTGTCTTTTGTGCAGCTGCAGTTCAAGCCTTTAAACAGGCATTGGGAAGTCATGGCAAGAAGATAAACAGAGAATAAGATTTATTTTAGTCTTTCTCTGAGGTGCGTTTTAAATACGCTTATGCCCTGCACTGAAGGAGAAGTGTAACAGACCTTTCCCACCCTCTGCATAATGTTTTGCCCTTTCGTGTTCTCCCTCTGAGGTTCTTACTAGCCTTCATAAAGACTCCTAATGCTGCTTAGTGAGGCTGGTGCCCGTGGTCCCACTCTGCAGGTGAGGGAGCTGGGGTGAGGAGAGGAACATGCTCACCTGAACTGCATGGCAGATCTGAAAATAAAATCTGGTAGCACGGACTCTTGGCTAGAAATCATTCCTTGTTCTGCTGTTCAAGCACGTTTGTTCAGGACTTCCTGCTTTTGCTCTGTTAGCTGCAAAGAAAACCAGCCCAGCCCGGAGTCACTGATGAGCCAGGGCTTTCTCTTTTCTCTTGCATTACAGATGGCAATGGTGGCTTATACTGTGCTTTGGTGGATAATAACATCTTGGATGACATGAAGCAGCGTGGAATCCAGTATGTCCATGTATACTGTGTGGACAACATCCTTGTGAAAATGGCAGATCCAGTCTTCATAGGCTTCTGTGTTTCCAAAGGGGCAGACTGCGGGGCAAAGGTGAAGTGGTCCTGACCCTGGGCTGGTTTCCTACAGGGTGTTAGGGTCTGATTATGCTTGGAAGCTGCTGGCTGGGGGGAGCTTAGATGAGCCAGGGTGTTCAGCCCTCTGCCCATCAGCAGCTCACTCCAAGCAGATGTAGAGCTGCTTGGTGCTGGTGTTGCATTCCAAATCCCTACCCATGGGCATCCCCTGTTCTTCCCAGAGTACAGTGGAAAATAAACTTCAGTTAGAGCAGGGACTGTAGCTGCACAGGAAACGACTCTGGAATCGCTTCCTCTCTGTGCCCAGCGCTTTCTCCAAAGGCACTCAGACTGTCTGCAAGCCATGTTGGATTGGGTTGTGATTTGTAAATGCACCTTTAAGTCTAAGGGAGGCATTTCTTATGTTCTGCTGTGGAAGATGGGGAAAGCCAATTAGCAGCCTGGGTTTTGTCACTCTAAAGCAGCAGGTGCCTGAGGAGAGATTTATGTTACTTGAGTCATTAGCACAGTTCATACAAACAGCTAGGGACAGCTTTCATTTAATGCCAGGTCCCAGTCCTTGATAAGAAGAGTGCTGCCCAGTGTGCTGATTGCTTTTAACAGGTTTTCTTCTGAGAAACTGTGCAATTAAGTGGTTGAGTACTGGGGTTTATGCCCAATCGTTGGGCAAAATGTGCCTCCAGACTTCTGTGTGCCCCTGCACTGCCCTGCTTATGCTCCTGAGGTGCTGGAGGGTCAGCAGGCAACAGTCCTGTTTGTACATAGGAGCTGGAATAGTGCTGGGATTTTCTTCCTCTTTGTCATAACCCTGTGTCCTGTGGCCTCAGGTGGTGGAGAAGGCCTACCCCACGGAGCCTGTCGGGGTGGTGTGCTGTGTGGATGGGCTGTACCAGGTGGTGGAGTACAGCGAGATCAGCCCAGAGACTGCGCAGCAGCAGCACCCCGATGGGGGACTGATGTTCAGTGCTGGCAACATCTGCAACCACTTCTTCACTGTTGAGTTCCTGGAGACAGTGGCCCAGTAAGTCCCAGCAGACCTGCTAGGCAGCTGTGCTGCCTAGAAATGCCTCCAAGAGCGAGTGTCCCTGCTTCCCACTTTGTAATTTCAGTTATGGGTACCTCCTGTATCTTCCAAACAGTTCCAAACAGCTGTGTCCCCTTTCTGACAAGCCCCATGATGCTCTTCAGGCTCTGCCCAAGGAAGAGGCTGTCAGCTTCACTGTAGCTAAATTGACCAAGATATATCAGTGCATGACCTTCCTGGGCCTGCAAGGGTGAGCAGCTGTGTGGGCTGCAGCATGGTCAGTGATGCCCACAGTGATGGGAGTCACTTGGGAACACCAAAGATTTCTAATGGGAATGGCACCAGTGCCATCCCTTGGGACAACAGAGTTTGGAGGAAAGGGTGAAGCTGCAGGAGGACTCTGCTTGAGCCTCTGGGTGAGGGATCTGCTCTCTCTGCTCCAGTGTAATCCTGAACAGGTAACAATTTGGGTTGCCTTTTTTTTTTTTTTTAACCTCTGCCTACAATTTCAGCTCAATGCAAGATTCTCCCTCTCCTCTGGCTGTCATGTCCCACTGGTACAGGGAAAGCTGCTGGCTGGGCTGCTTTGCTTGGTGCATTGTTTCCTGGATGTGACAAGAATCACCTGGGACAGAGCAACACCTACAACAGCTGGGAGATGACCCAGAGCAGTAATAAGCCATCTGCTTCCCACAAGTATAGTGTTTTTTTCTAAGTGGCATGAAGTAAAAGAATTTGTTTTCTCTCCTTTTGCAGGAAATATGAGCCACAGCTGAAGCATCATGTAGCTGTAAAGAAGGTGCCCTACATTGACGAGGAGGGAAATCTGGTAAAACCGCTAAAACCGAACGGGATAAAGCTGGAGAAGTTTGTGTTTGATGTGTTCCAGTTCGCTAAGTTAGTGGCAGACATCATTTTCTCTCATTTTCATTTCATCATTCTTTTTTTCCCCTCCTCTTCTCAATGTTTGTGTGAATGACCGTAGGTTGTAACACGCTATGCCAGGAAGCAC
Organism: Acanthisitta chloris; assembly: GCF_000695815.1. NCBI lineage: Eukaryota > Metazoa > Chordata > Aves > Passeriformes > Acanthisittidae > Acanthisitta > Acanthisitta chloris. Next base: position 10,988 of record NW_008668954.1, read on the forward strand.
ATGGCTGTGGGTGGCTTGTTTAGGAAGGCTGTTGGATCTACAGCCAGCTCCACCCCACCAGGAGCACCACAGGCTCTGCGGGGAGCACTCAGCCACCCCTGCTCCCAGACTGGCTGTCCCACTGGGGATGTGTGGGCTGGCCTGGCCTCTGCCAGCCTGGGAAAAATAAAAGGCAATCGAGCACAAAGCCCATGAGCCTCATGATGGAGTGTTCAGACTTGCAAAAATTTGGTCTTTCAGGACTGTGGCTTCCATGGCAACTGCAGCTCTGGTTACACTTTTGGGTGCTGTTACACCAGTGCTCAGCTCACACTCTTTGTGCTTGGAAAACAGTTTGTCTAAGCACCACGAGGCCAAGTTCCTCTTGCCGTGGGAACTGTCAGTGTTGACTTGCCAAGCTGTACAACATAGCTGGGAGTGCTGTGCCATAGGCAGTCAGGGGTACTTGTCTCTTGGGAATGTGGGATTTTAATAATTTAGGAATTTAGCATCAGTGTTCTTATAAACCTGTTTTCCAAGGTCTCATATTCAGCATGAACATTGTGTTTCAGGCTTAAATAAATGGCAAAGAAAGACCTCAGGCAAACTGAATTATCTTTGTTTGGGGATGGTATTTCTGGTTTAGAGTATTTTGTTTAGGATAGAGAGCTCAAGGTTTGAACCAGTCGCCATTTCCTGACGTTCATTCAGTAAAGTAGTATCAAACCAAAGGCAAAAGCAGGGAAACAGTGCTGAATTCTGAGCTGGGACAGGGCTCATTTGCAAGCAGTGATTCCATGTACTTTAACACCTCAAAAGCAGCTTGGCAGCTGCACTTCACACGTGAAATGCAGAAACACACAGATGCTGCTGTGGCGATTTTTAATTTGCATTCCCATTTCTGGTAAATAGCTGTACTTACCATCACCTCTGAGGCCTCCCTTACTTGTTTGTCCCTGGGAACTTATGTCCCTAGCTCGTCCTTGCCCACAGACTCCCAAGCAGAGTGCCATGTCTTGGGGCAAGGTGTGGTGCTGTGCAGCGAGTGCACAGCTCACACTGTGTCCGACCTCTCGGCAGTGCTGCGCTCTCCATCCTGTTGTGCTCTGAGTTGTCTTGTCCAGGAGCCTCCTGGTGCTTGGAGAGCTTTCTGTGGGATCTCTGTTGTTTTTCCTCCCACCTGAGTTCAGCTCTGGAGAGTTGGGAGGTTGTTACATTCTCAAAGAGACAGGACTGCTTGTGTTTTTCCATCCTACAGCCCTAGTACTCCTTGGCTGTTCAGATGGGCACTGGGCTTCCCTTGGCTTCGCTGCCCCAGGCTGATACATCACTGCTCCCTAAAGTATCTGAGCCTTTCCCCATGAATGTTGTTGTTGCATCAGCAGGGCTGATGACTAGCTCTGGTTTCATGATCATTGTCTTCTCCCCTTTGCTGGTAGGAATTTTGTGGCATTTGAAGTTCTGAGGGAAGAGGAGTTCTCGCCACTAAAAAACGCAGACATGGCTGACAAAGACACTCCTACCACTGCTCGACAAGCCCTCCTGGCCCAGCATTACCGCTGGGCTCTCGGAGCTGGGGCCAGATTTGTGGATGGAAATGGTTGCAGGATACCAGAGAAACTCAGGTATGAACCTCTGTGACCTTCTCTGCAGCTTCTCTGCTGGGACTGCCCAGCCGTGCCAGCTGTTCCATGGCGTGTGCTGGGCACTCCAAAACCAGATGCTAGTGTGGTCACATGGTGGCTCAGCTGGTCCTCTCTGGATGTGCAGATTGATGTCTGTTGCAGCTCCTGCTTCCTTAGTGACTGTGGGTGCTCCAGGCCGTAACACAGGGCTCTGGGCTTTATTTCTAGTCGATCCCTGCCCTTGGGGTCATAGAATCATAGAATTTTAGGGGTTGGAATGGACCTTACAAATCATCTAGTCACAACCCTCTGCCGTGGGTAGAGACACCTCCCACCAGACCAGGTTGCTCAAGGCCTCATCTAGCCTGGCTTTTGAGTCATGAGTTGACCCCTCCTATAGGACCTTGTTAGGCAGGAGCAGCCTTTTCCATCACTCTGGATTTAGCTAGCTCATGGAACTTTAATTTGTAGTCCCTGCCAGCTTTTCTGAACGTGACCCAAACAGGATTCCAGGTGGGCTTACGAACTGCATATTGCAGTGGTCACCAATTCGGATACTTCCCGCATCACGTGAAACGGGAAGCTGCTTTTACTCCGTGGGGCCATTACTTCAACAACTCATAGTTCTATAAACCCACAAGCTGTTGATTTTATTTGAAAAGCACCTCTATAAAAGTGATGTTCTGGTTTTGATGAGAAATATTTGGGGTCTGTTAATTCCCTTTTATTTTCACACTGTGTTCAAATAATGTCTGGTGCATGTATAGCAAATGTTTTATCCTTCTGGATATCCTATTCTTGACAATCTTTTGAAGAAGATGCACTGGTTTCTAAGCATAGCAGGAAGTTATTCCTATGTTCTTTTCTCCAGCCTCTCAGGAGCTGAAGATCCTCCAGCTGTGTGTGAGATTTCTCCATTAGTGTCTTACTTTGGGGAGGTGAGAATAACTATCTGTGGAGGTTTTTTTAAGAGAGTGCAGGTATGCATCTGATTTCCTTCTGAACATGGGAGATTCCTTTAGTCTGGGCTTGCTGAGAAGTGGTAAGGAATTGGGACTTGGGCTCTGTTCATGGTTCCACTATGATTTACACTTCAGCAGTTTGTTCACTCAGTTTCAGCCATCTGTAATATAGATTTGCAATGAGGCTGGACAGTTTCATTAGGACTCACAAGAACTTTGAGATCTTCTGCATGAGAAGTGCAGAATATTCAAATTACAAAATCCATAGGGTTCTGTGCTCACTTATGCCCATCTCCCACAGTGAGTGAATACTGACTGAGAAGTGTGATATATATATATGGATTTAGGGAAAACATTTCTCAAGTTGTGCCTCTGAAAATAACTGATCCAGACAAGCTGCTTCCATTTAGTAGTGAGAAGAGGAGCTTCCCTGTGTTGGGCAGACAGGGTGAAACAAAGTGCATTGCAAGGGGATATGTGGGCACTGTGGGGAAGGGGGTTGATAAAACTTTACACACTGCTAGTTTCTATGTGTGTTGACTTTCGTGCCAACTACCTGCACTAGGTGTACTCCTCAACACGCACAGGGAGCTAACCGGTCACAATCGATACATTGTGAGAACAGAACGAAAACAAGGCCATTAAAGCTGACTTTTCTTTGCTAGGATGATTCTAGTGTTAGCCCCTCTCCAGGCACCTTGTTTCTGAGATCTAGTGTTACACTTCCTTGATGCCTCTCCATGCACCCAAGCTTGGGACTGAAACATTTTCCATCACTTGGGAAGCTGTTGCTGTTGTCTGTCCTTCCTGTGACCTTCGTCAGTCATTCTCTGAGGACCTAAAAATAGTGCAGGTGACCAGTCTGATGCATTTACAGCCTAACAGTACTGTTCTCACACCTTCTCAGGGTCTGGAGGCCTACATGAAGAACAAAGACTTCCCATCTCCCTTTGTACTCGATGAAACCAAAGTGGACATGCTGGGAAATTCTTGAAGAGGGAAGCCTTTCCCCCTCAAGTCAGAGATACGTTTGTCAGATCCATTATAAGAACTGACATTATTAAAATGTCAGCTATGAAGTGTGTTATAAACAAAATTGCTTTGCAGTGTCTGATTGATGCCAAATCCTCACAGCAGTTGTGTTGACACACGTGTGTCCCTCAGTTGTGTTTGGTAGCTTTGAAGGCTGTGCCTTTTACCTCGGTCTGTTTTGTACACTTGGATGTGAGTGAGGATTAATACCTTCCAGGTGCCAAATAGATCTTATTTCTTATTTTCTGTGCCTATGAATATGGAAGAGAGCCACTCAGGGCCTAGTAAATCAGCTTTGCATTCAAGAAAATTAAATCGCGTCAGTGGCTTGTTAGGTGTATGGTTTGTGTTGTTGTGGTTGGCTTTTTGTTTTGGTTTTGTTTCTAAATTGTGTGCACAGCTGCAGTCAGTTTGAGGCCTGATCCTGAAAAGTATAGAAGGACCTTGGCTATTGAGGCCTTTCTCTCCAGGGATTTGTCTTTTCCCTAATCTTATGCTGGTTGGAAGATCCAATCCAGCAACTGCATCCTCTAAGCAGATCACTCAGACTCTGCTGTAGGTAGGGATGTTGCTGTGCCTGAGCATTGCTTGAGGTTTGGACTCCAAAGCAGAACAGACTAGTTTTGTGTTTGGGCTCACTGGTGCCATGCTTAGACTGATTGCTCCTTACAGCTGTCACTACATCAGTTAAATTAATAAACCAATACATTAATTTTTTAAAAAATGGGCTTTCTTAATTAAAAAAAAGATGAGATTTTTTTCACAACCCTGTGCCCTTCCTGTCTATAACAAACATTTGTTTTCCATTTTCTGTTTAATGTATACCATATCCCTTGGACAGGACTCTCTTGTGGGACCTGAAAGTAGTAAGAGGAACAAATCCTGACAGTAGAATGTAATGCCCATTTAACCATTAATGCTTAACCCATTTTATGCCCCATTTAACCAGTAATGCTTAACCAAAACCAAGAAAAAAGACTCCTCTCAGCATACCCAGGGCACACAGTAAAACACCAGCAGCCTCGACTTCCACAGTTTCTGCCCAGATGGTTTTCCAGCACTCTTTCACTTGGGAAATAATTCCTTAGCTGCCTTCCATTTAAATATATTACTGACCATAAGGTAAAGACAAGGGTCAGCTAGTTAAGGATGCTAATTGTCAGAGCATATGTAGCATGTGAACTCAGCCCTGGGCAGGGAATCCCAGGGTGGCTGTGATCCACAAATGATTGTCCTGTTCAGCCTTTGGACACTGCCCTGGGAAGCTCATGCCCAGCTGCTGCAGAACCTGTGCTGGAGCACACCTGAGTCATTTCAGCCTTGGTGAGGATGTGTCAGGTGCACTCACTGCTGGTTGGCCTTTGCTTCAGGAGCACGTTGTACTTCTCCCCTAAGTCTGGTGTAAGGGAAGGTGGTGAGGAAGATGCCTCATCTGGAATGCTATTTTATGCATCTGCTTCTACTGAGGAATTGCTGATGCCATTTCATTCAGCATAAATAACTTCCATGGCTCTCTGCAATCCCTGTTGTGAAGCCATATTCAGAATGTTGGGGAAGTATGAAAATGGCTTTGAAAGTAAATACAGTTTGTAAGCAGATTCATAATATATGAAGGGGTTGGAATGGAGCTTAGAGATCATCCAGCCCCAACCCCCTGCCCTGGGCAGGGACACCTCCCACCAGAGCAGGTTGCTCAAGGCTTTAGCCAATCTGGCTGTGAACACTGCCAGGGTTGGGGCAGCCACAGCCTCCCTGGGCAACCTGGGCCTGTGTCTCACCACCCTCACAGGGAAAAGATTTTCCTGATATCTAATCTAAATTTCCCTCTTTCAATTTCTCCCCATTGCCCCTTGTCCTGTCACTGCAGTACCTACCAAAATAGGAAAATAACAGATAGGAAAGTAACAAAATAGCAAAATAACAAAAAGTAGGCCAAAGTTTTCCAATGAAAGCATCTAAATGTCAATATCAGAGCTTTCGGTTATAAAGCATTTCTGCATGAACTAGAGCCTCTTGCACGTGCAGACCAGCTAATGACAGTTCTGACTACCTCATTGGCATGTGCAGCCAGTAATTCCATTTTTAGTATACATGAAGGATTTGTCCTTGACACTCAATTCTGTAGTCTTTTTGCAGTGTTTCTATGGGACGTTCCATTCCTGTCAGTCAAGTTTTATATCTGAGAACAAATTGTGTTGTATCTTTGTGAGTACTGCTCATTTTACCTTGCACTGTGCAATAGAGAAAGGAGATTTCTTTTGCTCTTTCTAAAGTACTTTCTCTTTTGAGACTTCAGTTGCCATGTACACTGAGCTGCTCACAGTTTTAGAGGTTGTTTTCAAGGAGGAGCTGAACTAGAATGCTGAATGCCTTGTTTGTTGGTTGTTTTTTTTCCTATGACTCCTCACTTTTTAAACTGGAACGTAGAATTTTAAGAGAACTTAAAAAAAAAGTAAATCTGTCCTGTATGTCATAAAGTCTTTGTATACATTATCAGAATCACAGAATCCTTTAGGTTGGAAAAGACTTGCGAGATCATCAAGTCTAACCATAATAAAATGAAAACAAGTATCTGAAACAAAAGGAAGTTCTGTAGTACTCCAGAAACTTCTGGACACCTAAGCCTTTTTACAATAAAGATGTTACTGTGAATTTTATGTGTGTCTGTGTTTCTTGTCTGTGAGGAAAATACACTTATTGTCTTTGTCCTTCTACGTCATGGGTGTTGTCACCACAGCTGCAGGACAGTGTCATGGTTGGCATGGCTGGAGCTGCAGTGCCACAGGTGTACAGGGGATGTGGGACTGAGCAGAGGGGGATTCCAGGACGAGTATGACATTGTGGGATCTGGTTTTTTGTAAGAAAACACAAGATTATGTTCTTGTCTTCAAGGCTGTTTATTTTTACCCAAGCTTTTCAGCTCAGTTTACTGGGGGAAGGGAGTTTAACTGTGAGTGGTGGTTGTTTGTCTAATTTCAAATCGATTGGAGGATCTGGCTCTAAATCAGGCTCTCACAGCTGCTGTGTAGGTAATGAGCACTTGCTGGAATGCAACTTTTGCTTTGCTTCCCAGTGACAAGCACTCAAAAAGGCTCTATTTATAGCACAATCAGTAGGGGAAGTCAGTAATCTGTCACAAATGGCACATTGTCCTCTTTTGGGGGTTTAGTGCTGAAGTAGAAGTCAGAAGTAGATCATCTTCCTTCCTTACCTATTTTCCCTCATGTTTCTTGACACCCATGTGAAGGCTGCTGGGGTTTTAATGTGGTTTTAAGCTACATGAATCAGTAGTTCCATGTGGAAAACAAGCACTATAAATGGAATGCATGCTTCACGCATCTTAAATTGTTCCTCTGCTTGTTTATGCAGTATTCGTATCTACCATAATTTTTACTTGCTTGGGTTTCTTAATCAGAAATGCTCAGAAAACACCAAATTTTCAGTTTTATCTGGAAATGTAGTGTGAGGTGGATCCCAAATGTAAAGGCTCACATGATGTATGCTAACTGGCCAGTGAGGCACGGCTGGAGGGGAATTCAGCACTTAGAGCAGTGTTAAAGCAGCTGCTTCAATGCCTCTTTCTTCCTGTTGGACTAGGAACCTGAGCGACAAGTGACGGTTATTACTAACCTGATCCTGCTGTGGCTCTGAACATGTAGATCACAAAACAATGACCTTCCCTACTCCCACTGATAACGTCCCTCCTCCTCCCCAGGGAAGATGCAGGGAACTGTTTGTACAGGGAGTGATGCAGGGCTGGGGGTCTGTGGAGGAGCAGCTGAGGGAAGGAATTGTGTGGGCTGAGTGCATCCTGCTGAGTAACAAAATTTAATGCCAGGTCTTAAGGAAGGGTTTGTTTACACGACTGCTTAAGTTGCTTTTCATCTACTCACACACATCCTCTCACAGATTCCAGATGTCAGCTCTCAGGCCAGTGTTCCTGCACCACCTGCCCAGGGCTATGTGATGCAGAGCACGAGGGATGTCAGCGTGCCTCGAGCCCTCGGTGGCAGGTGATGATGACATCAGACAGTTCTTCCTTGTCCTCTTGGAGTCAGTTTGGGGTTTCCCTCGGTTGTGCTCACCTCCGGGCTGACTAACAGGAGCAGCACTGGGTTCTGGTGCATCTCCCGTGTCGGTGACAGCCTTGTGCTGCGGGGCTGGGGCCGGGGCTGGATCAGGATCCTCACCACAATATGCTGCCCCCACCCAGTGGGAACTGCATCTTCCCGAGCTCGCGGCTGGGAGCGTGTGGGCCATCTATTGACCTGATTTCCCTTAAAACCTCCCACGTGCACGTTTTCATTTCTGTTCTTGCATGCCTGTGTTTCCGTGTCTGGTCTCTACGCTGTCATCCCACCACGCCGAGGGTTCCAGCCCTCCTGTCTCCTGGCTGGGCAGGGTCAGCGAGGGGCAAACCCAAGGCAGCCTGAGCACCCCCAGCCCGGGGCAGCCCGCGGACCCCGTGCGGTCCTGCCCGGCGCAGGAACCTTCCAGCACTGGGAGCCAAGGCCACTTGGTTAGTTAACACTAGAGGTTTTACCAATCGACCTGCCCCTGCCCAGTCAAAACCTCCACGTATTGTAGAGGGAGATGAAGTCCTTGTGGTGCATATAAGGAATATGTCAGGTAAACCAGTTTGGATTAGTCCTGCCCCGAGCCAAGGCAAAC
>NW_008668954.1:19305-19643 GCF_000695815.1 Acanthisitta chloris
GTACCCAAGGACCTGGGTGCACTCGGCTGGTAACGAAGAAGGACGGGGAAGCACACTGTGTACCTCAAGGGGATTTGATTTTTGAGTGAAAACAGTCAGTAAACTTAAATTGCATAATAATGTTTGCTGAATAATACTGTCACTGTGTGCTATAACTCCCAAGGACTACTCCAGATACACCTGTCATGAGTTCCTGATGCAGCTTGCCACGGCCTGACAGCACTCCAGCCCTCCTGCCATGAAAGATATTTAGGGCAGCTAGAACCCACAGTCATGGGCTGAATGAATTCAACAGACATTTTGGAGGGACAGCTATTGACTAAGGGAATGATTCCCAT
>NW_008668955.1:0-26015 GCF_000695815.1 Acanthisitta chloris
AATAAATATAGAAATAAAAGGCAAAGGCCACCACCTAACAACTATGCAGGGGAAGGAGCAGAAATGACCTGATTCTGAATGAACAGGCTATTTAAGTTTATATCTTGATTCTTGTACCAGAAAATACTTAGATCTACATAGAAATTGTCATTAAAACAAGCTTCATTACAAATTTTTCTTTACCAAAACTGCTATCTGTAGCATTGTCTCCCAAGTGGAAGAATCATTCAATGCTCATTGAAAGATGACTGTGGGTGGAATGGCATTGCTGCACATGGGCTGACTGTGGGGATGCAGTGTTGGTGACCAGGTGAGCAGCTGTGGCTCAAGGATGTTTGCAGCTCCTCTCTGTGAGCAGAAGTCGTTGTACCCATATTTGTGTGGATCTGCAATCCTGGTCCTAACTGCAGCATTCAGCCCCAGGTAAAGCTATGGCATATGTGGTACTTTGCTGTTAGCTGTCAGAACAGATAGAAGAGCATTTACACCAGCACTTCAAAGCTGCAATGAAAGAGCTCTGTTCAAGCACACAGACTTCTCATATTTGCTGAGTATTCCCAATTCTCCATAGGCCATGGCTGCTCTGTGCAATCTGTTTTGATCTGCCCCCATCTGTTCCAATCTGATGGTTTTTTCCTGAAAAATGAAGCTGGTGGTGTGTGATTGTTGCAAAGGCAATCAATTACTGCAGCTGTAAGAGTGCTCTGCCTGGTAGAGACAGTTTGGGCTCTTACTAGGCTGCTGCATTTCTTCCACCCCTTCCCTTGGCACAGGTAAACTGCACCACAAGCTGCTGGCACAGGCTGAAGCTGGCAGTGATGGAGGCAGCTCTGGCTGCCTCCATAAAGACAAATTGGAGAGTCCCTGCTGTATTTCATGTTTTGTGAGTGGACTTTGGGAGTAAGAACAGCTACAGGTGGTGCATGAGTGGCTGGAAAACTGCACTTTTATCTGACATAGAATCAAACCAAGGAAATACAAAGATTTCACAAAAGCAACTGCACTGGGGAACTCATGGCCCTGGTTGCTGCAGATGCAAACATTTAAATGGCATCAGTAAGCAATCAGTTACATTAATAGATTTTTTTTAACATCCATTTAGCCCTAAGTGCAGAGGTGCCATCACCTCTGACTGAAGGCATCTCTGCTCCAATCCAGGAAACTGACAGTCTCCTGAAGCATCATTCCTACACATCTTCCCTGCTTCCCCAGGCACCTGCCATCAGCCACTGCCACACAGAACCACTCAGCAATCTTGGGACAGGGGTTAAAAGAGTATGTACCTTAAAGCAGAATGTAACCAAACCTGGAGCAAGTTCTGATTCAATAGCACTGATGACCATGAGCCTTGTGATCAACACACCAGAAAGATTCCACCTTTATGTTAGGGTATTCCTTTTCCATGCCAAAATTGGGATATTCTTGCTTTTTCTCTTTTTCAACACCACAGTGCCAAGATCTCCCTTACCCCTACAGCCCTGAGATAAAAAGGGATTTCTCATTTGCACTATAGCAGTCTGTGTTACACCCCAAGGTGTGAGGATCTGGATGAGCCTTTCCCCAGGAACAGGCCACAGGAAGGTAGGAAGGCTCAGTGGCAGCTGCCCACCATCACCCTGTGCTAGCAGGGCAAAAAGCAACCACCTCCCAAGCAGCTTCAGCTGGCTCAGCCAATTCCACAGCAGAGGTGCTAAGAAATTCCAGCTGCCAGACTCTGCACAGAAGCAGGTCAAGGACCCCTAACCTGCATGAGGGACAATACTATTCGAGAGTGCTGCAGTCACTGGTAAATAAAGTGCATCTTAACACCAAGAATCCATCCCTCACACCCCTGGGAAAGCACTGCAGCAGAGTTACAGCCTATTTCACTAGAAAAAAAACCAGCAGATTTTAGTTTAATCCTTAAGAATATTCACTTTAGAAGGGGAATGGGAACATTCCCACTCTAGTTTAATTTATTAATTGATTTAATCAATTTGATTAGTGAAGTCAGGTTATTCTTCATAGAATCATAGAATTTAGGAGGTGGAATGGACCTTAGAGATCACCTAGTCCCAACCCCTGCCCTGGGCAGGGACACCTCCTCACTAGATCAGGTTGCTCAAGGCTCATCCAGCCTGGCCTTGAACACTGCCAGGGTTGGGGCAGCCACCACATCCCTGGGCAACCTGGGACAGTGTCTCACCACCCTCACAGGGAAAAACTTATTTCTCACATACAGCCTAAACTTTCCCTGCTTCAGTTTGAACCCATTACCCCTTGTCCTATCACTGCAGTTCCTAACACAGAGTCCCTCTCCAGCTCCTTGTAGGCCCTTCAGATACTGAAAAGTTGCTCTGAGGTCTCCACACAACCTTCTCTTCTCCAGGCTGAACAGCCCCAACTCCCTCAGCCTGTCCTCACAGGGGAGATGCTCCAGTGCTCTGAGCAACTTTGTGGCCTCCTCTGGACTTGCTCCAACAGTTCCATGTCCTTCTTATGTTGAGGACACCAGAACTGTGTGCAGTATTCCAGGTGGGTCTCATGAGAGCAGAGCAGAGGGGAAGAATCAGCTCCTTTGCCCTGCTGCCCACACTCCTGTGGATGCAGCCCAGGATTTGATTGCCAGACATGCAATGCCTATCACAAAACTACAGTGCACACCCCTATCCCCTCTGACAAAGCATTCACTGGGCTCTTGCTTCCCTCCTGCTCAGTCTCAGGACCTTATTGGTGCAAAAGTGTCACCTCTGAGATTTTGACATGCTCAGTCACTCCCACCCCAGGCCTGGCAGAACCAACCTGCAGCTCTTGCCCACCCCAGGGCTGGAGCAGCCAGTGCCCTGCAAGGGGCTGGGAGAATCCTCCCTCTGCCATTCTGCAGCAGACTTTGCTTCAGGCAGGCAACTTTACCTGAGATTTTCTTCACCATAGAATAATTTAAATGTTAATCCAGCCAAAATCTTACAATACATAGAAAAGATGTTTGACTGTCACTGATTGTGCTTATTTCTCCTCCAACCCACTAAGCAGAAGACTTGCCTTCTTTCCTTTGTGATCCATATTTGAACTGCATAGTTTCAATATAACTTGAATATCATTTAAATTTTGCTTAGCTGATTTTAATTCTATTATCTTTTGATCTCTGGGCAAGTATATATTTGATCTTGAGAATAAAATTCTTATAATTAAGTTTGTGCTTTTAAAGGTAATAGAAATTAGAGGGTAGGGAGGAAGTAATACATAGTAGGGCGCATGGAATTATAGAGATGGAATAATAACTCACTTGTATGAGCAGCACACCATGACAGAGATTAGCTGTTAGCCAAAAAAAGGTATTTGTTATTCAGATTTTGGAAGCCATTGAAATACTACATGATGCTTAAATACATCACAAAAGCCTCGACGGAAATACAAGTCTATTATAAAGACTCAATTAGAAATGTCAGCTCTTCAACTCAAAGCCAGGTTTTGAGCACTCATCTCCCTACCCAACCCCCAAGATGATAGCCATGGTGATGCTGATTGCATGAAGGCAGAGAAAATCCTTTAGCCTCTTTTTATTGCACACAGAGTAGCTTAATAAACAAAGATGATGGGTTCAGGAGGGATGACAGAAATCCCCCCAAAATTACTATGACTCAATTTTCTGTGCTTTGTGTTTGGGACATCAGGTTGTAACAGCTTAAGTCTGGCCTGGAACCCAAAAGGCCAATTCTTATTTTGAAATCTGCACCTATTTATCTCCTAGACACAATTATGTGAAGATCTTTGCAGCACAAGTTGAACAAATGCCCAACAACCTAATTTTGCCTTTTTAATACAAGTTACATTGCCATTTTTGATTCCTCTTTATATTCTTGACAAGCCAATGAAAATGAGACAAATGCATGGAGGGGCCTGGACTACAATGTCAGGAAATTTAGCTTCTGAAATGCCTAAGTCTGGTATTCACACATGCTTTTCTTCCTATAGCACATGTGAAACATATAAATCACATGGAATTCACAAATTAAATTATACCCCTAATTGGTACTTCATGATAAAATGCCTGAAGGAGACCAGGCTGCTCTGATATGCAAGCAATTTTAGATTTAAATTAAGTTAGGGATTGATTTCCATTTCAAAAGTGGTTTTGGAATATAACAAGTGAAATACAGAGCTGTCTTCAAAAAGGGACAGAAGAGATGAGAATGCAAACTGCTTGATCAGACAGTTAATATTTTGACAGCAGAAGTATTACACATGAAAATGCTTTTCATTGTGGTATTGTCCACTTGATTTAAGAGAAAAAAGTACAGATTTTAAACAACTGCTATATGAGCACACACTGACAGGTGGAGTTTGATTTTCTGCTACTATATTTAGCTCTGGTACTTATAAAGCTGAAGTCTTTCTAAAAACACACAAGTTGTAACTTAAAAATAAGGTGGTTTTGCAACTGATTGGTAGGACATATTGTAAAGACAAAACAATAAACACTGTTAGTCCAAAATTAAATGGAAGACACGTCTCCTGTGACAGTCACTGACAGGAAGGGCAGACTCCCTTTGAACCCTATTTATACTTGCATAAACTCCATAGCACAATTGCTCTGTTTCCAAGAAAAACAACATTTCAGAGCCACAAACTCAGCACAAGCAGCCAACTGGGTTTCTTTTATTTTCAAGCTCATGTAGCTCCTAAAAATACTGAAAAAAAAAAAATGTTCAGGCATCTTAGATCTAATGCTGCCAAGACTGAAAAGGCTAAAATAAAAAATGAAAGAGTGAAGGAGTATTTGGCCTGACTTGGTGTTCTGGTAGAATAACAAGAAAAAAAAAAGAAGCAAGGTTACCTCTTTGAAGAAAATGTGTTATTGGTAAGTAAACCACCTGCCTTCTGATTCTGCCCTCCCAGGATGGTTGCCATGGCCATTCCATCCAGGATTGAGGCTTACAACTGCTGATCTTTCCTGGCCCCTCAGGAAGGTCTCATTTCTTTTCATCTCTATGACATTGCTCTGAGCTTCTGCTGCCTCCACCACTATCTCTAAGCTAAGCTCAAGGATTTTCCACTCTGATGAAAGATACAAAAAGACACAAATGTGTTCACTGGGGAAATGCCACAAAGTCATGGATGTCTGATCTCTGCTCACAATAGCTGTGCAATAGCAATACCTCTCAGCAGAGACACATCTTGATTAGAAGACAGGGGAGCAGGGGACACAAAGGAGGGACAGTCCTGCCTGGGATAAGATTTACAGAGACTAAAGGATGTGTGGTGCAACACAAAGCAAACAAATTCAATTTAATAAAACACCCTGCATACAAGGGATCACCTAGCAGTCCACAGAGAGATAAGAGACCAAGATAATGCTTTAGAAAATTGGATACAGTGACTCATAAAAGAACAACAGGAAAATACACAAATAAAGCTGAAGTAGTTCAGATAAAGGAAAACTGCTGCATTTAAAAGCACATAGAGTACAAGCATATGTTCTTACAGAAGAGTTACAACTAAAGAAAAAAATGAGCCTCCAATGATTAAAGGCTCCTTTAAGCACCTAAAGCCTTAGTGTTTATCAAAGTATCTCTGTACTAGAAGTATTAGGCTGATGGAAACCAGTTTTAACCCGTTGGAACTGGAACTGCAGAAAAATCCCACCTTTTCAAGGTTTCTGACAGTCCCAACACTTCTGCCTTAAGGAAAACCTTAAATAGACATTAAAAAAATAAAGATGGAAAAGCTTTTCTAAAACAAAGCGAGTTTGAATCAAATCAGTATTTTGGATTAAATCTCTTCTTCTTTAGACATAATTTCATCAATTCTATGTTAAAACAAGGGGGAGGGAAAAGGAAAGGCATAATAAAAGCATGAATCAATAAACAACAAACATAAGGAGAGAGCTGAAAGCACAACAGACATGATTTCTGGGTATATAGAAGTAATAGCTCCATCTACCTGCAAATTGAAGTTGAAAATAGTGACCACACCACAGTTTTGCTAATAACTCAGTAAAGGAGCAGTCAAGCACCAGGGGCACAGATTGAGGACCCACCACAGAGTAAGAGCAGGGGAAGCAGCAGTTGCCAGCACTGGGATGCTGCCCCTGGAAGCACCTGTACACTGTTATAAGGAATCAGTACTGGGTAGCAGCAAGCATGTACTGGGGGAGTCTGTTCAAGAGCAACTCAGATGCCCTCCACATGGGAAATCCAGCAGAAAGGAGCTAAAGGATGTTACCACACACCACTTGAAACAGCAGACAGGCAATGCTTCAGGGCAGGGAAGCACAGGAGAAACAACTGACACAGCCTTGACCACCTGCACTCTCTGCAGCTGGCAGCAAAGAGCTGCAAAGGGACAGCCAAGGGGAAACAGGGGCAGGATCATAAACACAGCATGAATTATTCTCTCTTCCAGGGAGGAGATTTTATCCTGGAAGCAGAAAGTATGGTGGAGTCACAGTGTTGATGGAGTCTGGATGAGCAGATCAGTGACTACAAGGCAGCTCAGACAGTGACTGACAGCAGTGCAGCAGGGTATCACCTGAACCAGCTCCATTATCACTTGCAAAACTAAACCTGTAAGAAATGCCAGAAGATACCAAAGTGCAGCACAAACCACTGCAATTCTGGAAACTCAGTTACAAACCAAAGCTTCCAACAGGGAGTGACAGGGCTGCTCACATGCCCAAGTGTCTCTAGCCTGCCCATATCCTGCCCTTGTTGGGCACCTCACAGAGTGTGATGCATGTCCCACTCCTAACCTGCATCAAGTGTGTGACACTCACAGCCTGGATTGTCACCTTCACCTTGCATAAAGCTTCTCACTCATTCTCCTCTCTCCCTGATGCACATCTATGTCAAAAACAGAACCAGATTTCCTTCCAAGAGTGCCCATGGACTTTACTACATTGACTTTACTACGATGCTTATCTTACCCTAATTCACTCTAACACAGCACAGCAATTAATTCTGGTTTCTTGAGAATCCAAGCTGTGTGTTAACACAGTCCTGTTCCAGCAGGGGCAGTTTATCTCCTCACACTCACCTGCCTACAGAAACTGCAAACAGGTGTTGCCAGGGCCCTTCTCCTGTGTATCATGGCCTGAATGCTTTGAAGCAACAAGAGGTGTAGCTGTACAAACCACAACTCCCAAGTAATTTATTGCACTTTGTTTCTAACCTGTTTCAATGAAGAAATTAATTTGAAAGTTAGAAACAGATAAAAGGATCTTCCCAGCATCCTTCTCCCTGTGAGAACTGCACTTCAACACTCACCTCATGAACCAAAGGTCAGACAGAGTAACACTACAGATACTCCTGTCAAATGCACCACATAGAGCCATTGTGTCTATCAAACAAAAAAAATTAAGGTGTTTCAGTTCTTATAGAACTGCTACAGCACAGATTCTCTATGAGCACCTTCAGGAATATTTTTTGCTATTGAACCATATATAAAACCACAGCTTAGGAGGAAACGTATGCATTCAATCTATTTTTCTTCCAAGAAGGTCAAAAAATTTCTCATATTTTGCAAGCACAGTAGTCTCATGAAACTAAACGTACTTTGCCTCAGCTCAAGCTGTTGTGTATACTAAAATGATCAAAGTTGAAAGCTTCTGAAATTATTTCCACAGCGAGATACTGCATGGCTATTTTAAGGCTTAAAACAATTTCCTTGTACATTTTTATAGATCAAGAATCAGCCATTAAGATGTGTTCAAACTCCTAAGCACTTTTCCAGCATTTTCATTTCTCGAGTATACAAAAATATACTGAACATGCCAAAAGTCACACTTGCAATTGAATTCAAGTACCTAATTAACTCCAAATAAACAAGAAACTCCCTAAGACATTGCACAATAAGAATTTAAAATATTGGAGAGGTTAAATTGCAGATCCATTTGGTTTGGCATTCTATGAAAAAACACAAGTTAGCCATATTTATTGAGCAACAGCTCCAGCTGTAAAATTATTTCATTTGAATAAAGTAGAGATGGTAGACAACCTACAAAACCCACAGTAAAAGGCTAACAGCCATAACACAGCTAAGCAAACATTGAAATAATGGGAAATTTTAGCACCACATCCATTAGTGTGAAAGGAGACAAGAAAAGGAAGGTGAGTACTTACAAGAGGTACAAATCTGGAAAATCCACAATGCAATGCAATTCCAGGTGAAGATGGGTGACAAGTGGTATCCCTCAGGGGGCTGTAGTGGGACCAGTACTGTTTGGTAACTTGATCAGTGACAGAGTCAGTAGAATCAAGTGCACTCTCAAGAAGTCTGCAGAGACAACACCAAGCTGAGTGGTGCAGTTGACATGACTGAGGGATGGGATGTCATCCAGAGGGACCAGGATGACAAGCTCACAAAGTGGATCTATGGGAACCTCATGAGGTTCAACAAAAGGCCAAATGCAAAGTACTGCACCTGGATCAGAGCAACCCCTGGTACCAATCCTGGCTGGGGGATGAACAGACCAAGAGCAGCCCTGCCCTGCTGAGAAGGACTTGAAAGGACTGGTGGGTGAGGCTGATCTAGTTGCAGATGTCCCTGCTCACTGCAGGGGGTTGGACTAGATGGCCCTTAAAAGTCCCTTCCAGTTCAAATCATTCTGTGATTAACTTTGAAATCACAGAAGGTGAGTCCAATTTAGACAAAAAACCCACACAGCTGACCCACAAATAATGAGTACAGGTAGTTGCTGTAATGCTTCAGCACCTGATCTCAATGATTAACAGCCTAAAAATGAGCTTGCTTTTTCAAGACTTTTCTACTCCACAAACAGAGACTGCCCCAGGACAACTATTAATTCTGAGAGATAAGTCATGGAAGCAAAAGAACAGTCATTACTTTCTACATAAAGATCTGTATTTCAGAGCTCCACATTTCAGTAATAAATATGGCAAATCAGCTGTGCAGAAATAAAGCATTTTCTCAAAATCTCCTGCTCCACTCCAATGTTTGGACTAAGCTAGTTCACTCCCTTATGTCTGTGTGTATACATAAACCTGCACATTGACAAACACTTGGATCTGTGCCCATCTCTCCCAGAACAGCTGGACAAGCCTCATGTCCCAAAGCACTCCCAACACGAGAGGAAAGTTGCATCCATCTATGATGGGACCACACAGTGGGCAGAGGGAATGAAATCAGGTGGTCTGGGCACACTCCTGTGCTCCTTGTTCTCACCAAGTTGCTCCCCCTTTCCTCCCAAAGGATCCCTCCATCCCCACCAGCTGCTGGCACAACCAGCCCTCAGACTCCTCCATGGAAGTGCAAAGCAGCAGCAAAAACTCAAATTAAAATAACAAGACAACTACAAGTTTATTTGGGAATCTCTAACATCTTCCTGATACCCTGTAAATGCTCATACAGGAGTGTTGGTTTGGGTGCAAGGTTTAACTGCACTTCTATTAACCTACCATTAGAGTTTTATTCCATTAATTTACAGTAACTGGTGTTGGCTACGCTGCAGCACTCACTTTTCCAACAATAAGGTAAATGGTTATTCCAATTCTGTATATATAGCAAAAGATAATCAGTCAATACTCAAGAATGGACTACTTAAAATGCCTGAAAATTAAATTACATTGCAGCTCAATGCAATTTAAAATGTCAAAGAAATCAGAGGCTCTCACAGATTTTAATTAAAGTAATCTCTATATTCAGTCCTTGCCTTTTCCCATCCCGCTGCTACTTATTCCTTTAATGTTTATTCACTGCTCTGTCTAAAACAATAAAACCAACCAAATTTACATCTTATTATTTACAGTAGGATGCCTTTTAAATATACAAGGACAACAGTTCCCATCCTAAATAAATGACTGCTTTGGACAATGATATTTCAGGAAGCCAAGCATGCTCACGGTGTAATTTTATGGAGAAGTTGCCATAGAAATAGCTTAAGAGCATGCAAAATCTCAGCCACAGAATACAAAGTAGTTCAATATTCTCTAGTCAGTCTAAGGAGGGGCAGCAAGCCAATGGACAAAGCAGCAGGTAAGCCCCAAAAGAAGTTTTCCACACCTCCTCGTTTCAAGGTAATTGCATTTACAAGTTGTTAGCTGGGGTAATTAGGCCATTGGAGCCAAGAGACAGTGGGGCAGAACTGGTGTCTCACAGGACATACCCAAAGTTTCTCTCCTACCAACACACGTGGCAGCACACTACAGAGACTCCAAGTGATCTGGCAGAGAACAACTCCAGTTCTTGTCTGCAGCCCCTGAGGGCAGAGAGTCCTAAGCAGCTTTCACACCTATTAATTGTTAGAAGCTAACTCAGCAGACAAAGCTATTTAGGCAGGAGAGGGATGGTGCATGGTGCCAAACACGCCAGGCAAAGTGTGGTTTCCCCATCTAAACCCACACAGTGGGTGCAAAGAACTAGCAGATCCCTACAGCACCTCAAAGCAGAGAAGCAGAAACTGCTGCACTTCTCCCAAGAGCAGAAGCAGCAGCCCAGCTACCTCCATCAGGGTTCATACAACTCACTTCAACAGAGCCAAGATACAACCTCTTGAACACACAAACTCTCCCTTTAAGCCTTTCCCTTACATTATATCCCAGTAAACACAGCACACTGAAGCTAACCACTGCAGTAGGGATGGACTCTATGATCTCTGAGATCTTTTCCAACCCAGTTGATTCTATGACCATGGCCAAGCAAAAAGCAATGCTCCTGCAGCACAGCCAGCAAGGTAAAGGACCTGCCCACACTTTAACTGGTCTTGCAGGAGCAAATGCTCTAATGGACTAGTCCATTAGAGCAAATGCTGCTGCAGCACAGCCAGCAAGGCAAAGGACCTGCCCACACTTTAACTGGTCTCCTGACCTGTGGGCAGGGCCAACTGGGGCCCAGGGGATCCTCATCAGGGTAATTAAGCTCAATCAGGGCCCCAGTAGAAGCTTCCACAGTTTTCTTTCCAGCCAGCATCAGTTTCTCCCATCAGAAATGAGGCAGCAGGATGTCAATGACTGATACTCCCACAGGCTGGAGCAGCCAGCAGTAACGTGTTTTCTATGACAAATTCCACGTCTTGTTCCATTTTTTAATGTATTCAAAAATTAATTCATTCTTCAGAACTATTCTCCTGACCATTTCATGGGGTTGTTTTTCTAACTTGTTCCAATCCCCCAGGTGAAGCAGTTGTGATTGCTAACTCACAATATATTGCACTCACAAATATATTGAAATACCCATTTTAACAGCTGTTCAGGAGACATCGGATAGCAAGGAGGTCTATCACCAGAAGCCTTATGGAGGTCAAATTTAGCTCACAGTCAACAAAACTGTGCTAAATTCAATTAGGAATTCAATACTTTTATAGTCTGCAGGCTACTGAATGGTGTACATAGCCAGCACCATCAGCATTTATTTGCAGAAAGTGCCCCATTGCATTGCTTCCTTAGGAAGCAGTCGAGTTTCTGCTGCAATGTTATTTACTTTTCCTGCATTGCACTTTGAATCATTTAAAGTGAGAAATAATCTTTTTTTCCTTCAGTTGGGTAGGTTTTGCTGGTTGCTGTTGGTTGAAGACAAGCATTTTTTGCTGGCTTCTTAGGTTTTCAGTTTCTGACTGAGGCAACATATCTAATTAGGAGCTATCACGTGCCATAGCTTAATCAACCTCTCATTAACAGTCTCATCATTATCATTTTACAAAAATCATACTTTTTCAAGTGGAATAATCCAAGGGGACAAAAATCAGATGCAAGACTGCATTGCAGTGATCTCCTCCTTTCACCCAGCGTGCTAAGAGCAAAGCATTCCTAACTGTTGCAGTAACAGAAGCTGTTACTGGAATCATTCACAGTTTTGAGCAGGAGGCTTCACCACCCTGAACTCATTACCACCTTTTAAAGATTTTATAGTATCTACTTTCATTCTGGATGACTCCAGTCAGGAAGAGGATGACACTATATCCCATTCTCAAAGCCCTTTTTATTCTTTTGGGGCTATAGAAAGAGGAGTGTCTAGCCCTGTTGCTGTAGGGCACTCCTTGCCTAACTCCATAGCAATACTTTTGCAGCAGAAGGAGCTAGCAGACAGAAAAGGTGTCTGAGAGCAGCTTAATATCCCTTTGCCTGAGTCCCACTGCTATGAAATATTCCCAGATGACTCACACAACCCCTTTAGCCTAGGAACCAGCCTCTGCCTAACAAAATGTCAGTGGTGGCCTTCCTCCTATTGCTTGTGTCTGTGTTAGGCTTGAGGCAGACTCAGTGGAAAGGTTCAGTTTCAGTCCAGATTGTTCCTTTTGCCCCCAGTCCTCTTCCCTCTCCAGCCTCCCCTGCTGGCTCCAGTCCCTGCCAGTTGACAGATGGATGTGGCTCTGTCCCCTGACATCTTTCCAGATCAAAAGAGAGGCTCATTTATATACAGACTTGAAGTGGACTAAAACTGAAGGAGTTTAGATAACCCCCCAGCCAACTCCTACAGTTCAGCCTTGAAAAGGAGGGACAGGACTCCAGGGGAAGGAGACAAGTCCTTCTTCTGTGGAGACAGCACCAGGAGGAGCAAGAAAGAAAGGACGAAACAATGAGTGCTGAGTTCTTCCCTAAATATCTGTTGTCCCCTCTAACATAAATAACTGAAACTGTTTTGTGACCCCAGACCAAACACCTTCACCTTCACACTTCCCTTAGTGATTCTCACCTATCAGTTAGGGTTTGGTTGGGGTTTCTTTGTGAGTGCAACAGGAGGTAAAGGTCTTCACGGCAGAACGTTACAAAATGCATAAATATGAGAAAGGCATTTATTTACTCCCAGCAGCACTTTGGGGACTGGGAGAAAAGGAAAGAAGAACCTTGAATCCTCAAAAGTAATTCTGTAAGTGGCATGCTGCCCCCATGTCTCAAAGGAATTTTCTTTTTTGCTCCTAAAATACATCAGCTAACATTTTCTGCTATTACTGATTTTCGTTTAGACCTATGTATTTATTTAAGCAGTGGAACACCCAGGCACCTGCATTCCATAAAATCATATACCAGTATTGCTTTTCCTAGTGGTAATAATTCCTCACCAGTAGCAGCAGCAACAATGCTTTGAAAGCTTCTTTCTTAATGGCATTTTACCATTTGGGGACATTCTGTGCAATGAAAAAATACAGAAACTACAGCCATATACTTACCTGCCTAAATAGAAGACAAATAAGACTAAATTAGAGTAATTAGACTAAATTTCTCTAATTTAGCTTTAGATGTAAGAATACTACACTGGCACTTTGACTCAGAAGTTCCTCTGCCAGGTGCAGAAGGAGGAACACCACAATTGGAACAGGAGTGAGAAAAAAATGTGATGAGGAAGTCAAACTCTTCTAATCTAATGTATGAGGCCATGGCTGAAGTGAGAGCACAGCTTCTGTGGGTTTCTGTACAGCACAGCTTGCTTCTTCAAACACCACTGCCAAGGAGAAATGGTGTAAGACAACAAAGTTTGACCTAGCACAGCTTCAAGCAAGAAGCAGAATCAGGGCTGGAGTTCACGTCTGACTCAGCTCTTAACAGCACAAACACTCTGCAAATTCCACTGGCCCTGTGTAATTTCCAGACCTGCAGCTGGGATTAAAACTCCAATAGCACCTGAGCTACTGTGTGACCTGGCTGGGAGCTGTGCAGGGGCACATCCCTGTCCTGGAACTCAGACTCCAACCTTCCCTCCCATCCAAAGCTGCACACTGTCTCAGAATTTATCCTAGTCAAAAGCATTTGAGATGAAGTCCACACTGTAGAAAATATGGTTTAGTGATGAAGTTAAATAGGGGCCTATTACAGTTTTAGCGTATGGTTTTATATTGCAGTCCTAGTAAAAATTCAGTTTGAATATTTACTGCAAATTACCAATTGTTTTTCTTTTGAAAGTTTCCCCAGAACTTTCAGGGCATAAAGTTCGTTTCAATATTTATTATTTTCAAGTATGCACTAACAATTAGTACATTTTCTTAAATCCCTTCATGTCAGAGCTGTGTGCAGCAATCTCTACTAACCCCTGCAAACAGGCTACACTGCAATCTCACAACAGAAGGACAAAAACATATATATTAGCTCAAAATATTTCTTTTCTAAAGTTACATGCTCCTTTACAACTCAGCAGTGAAGATGGGAAATAAAACGTAGGGCTAGAAAATGAGACTGGCAGTGAAAACAGCCTGTGGATGAAAGGGATGTGAGCTGTGGGGAAGACACCCAAAAAACTGTCCATATACATGTGAGGCAAACATGGAGGATGAAAGAATAGGGAAACATGGGAAGACAGAAAAAAGACAGTTTTTTTAGACATCATATCATAGAATCATAGAATTTAGGGGTTGGAATGGACCTTACAGATCATCTAGTCCCAACCCCTGCCCTGGGCAGGGACACCTCCTCACTAGATCAGGTTGCTCAAGGCTCATCCAGCCTGGCCTTGAACACTGCCAGGGTTGGGGCAGCCACCACATCCCTGGGCAACCTGGGACAGTGTCTCACCACCAGAACAGGAAAGAACTTTTTTCTCACATCCAACCTAGACTTTCCCTCCTTCAGTTTGAACCCATTACCCCTTGTCCTGTCACTGCAGTTCCTAACACAGAGTCCCTCTCCAGCTCCTTGTAGGCCCTTCAGAGATTGAAAAGTTGCTCTGAGGTCTCCACACAGTCTTCTCTTCTCCAGGCTGAACAGCCCCAACTCCCTCAGCCTGTCCTCACAGGGGAGATGCTCCAGTGCTCTTAGCAACTTTGTGGCCTCCTCTGGACCTGCTCCTATAGTTCCATGTCCTTCTTATGTTGAGGACACCAGAACTGTGTGCAGTGTTCCAGGTGGGTCTCACGAGAGCAGAGCAGAGGGATCATCTCTTTTGACCTGCTAGCCACATTCCTAGCATCTGGTGAATCTGACCAAAAAACCCAATAACCATTATTTGATAACATAATGTGCCAATACCTGCTTAGTCTTCATTAAAATTTTCTCATGTGGCACAAACCAAAGCCAGAGCCTGGGAGTTTCCTGGCTGATGTCAAGGTCTGGTTTGGATTTGCACTATCAGTGCACCACAAAGTGCTTCACCTGACCAGTGCAGCTATATCCAATCCAAACATCAGACACTAGATTTGAGCTTATATTGAAAAAACGTCCCGAGAGAGTAAAAGTGGAAATGCACAATCAGGTTGTGTGTATATCCTTAATTATGTCATAAAGCAGCACAGTGGAGAGAAAGATTAAATTATCATTCAAGACAGATCTGTTTGTTTTTCTCTAGTGTGCAAACACAAATACTCAGATGCCTTAATTAAAGCCATATGGCTAGTGCATGGAGTCACTGCAGGGTATTGTTAATGCAGTTTGAGTGCCCAAACTATGCTCATTCACATGTTTTTATTACTACTGTGAATAGTTCCGGATAACAGTAATCAAGTCTGAAAATACTGGTTGCAAAGAACATTGATTTTTCAATATTGATAACACCTCTGTGCTGAGTCCAACCACAAAATTCCAAGCACACCAACTCCATATTGCATACAGATGTATGCACAGAGTGTCTCTGATATGGTTACTCCACAAGAAGATGTCATTTTGGAGAGAAGCCCAGAAAAAAACGTGAGTTTAAGTTAAATTACTGATCCCAGCATGAGACATTGTGCCACAGTACCATTTGGACACAGTGCACAGGGGCACTCAGCATCTTGTAAAATTAGTCCCTTATCTGTTTTAGGAGAGTCACAAGTCAAGCAATACTGAAGTAAGTAGGACAATATATCCCAGAACAAATTAGGAAGGTGGTGGATGTTCACTGGAGAGTCAATAAATGTGAGCATTGATTTCAGGTGCAATGACAGGTGAAAATAGGTTAGAGGTGGCAGAACTTCATTTCTAGAGGACTTTGTATGGAAAATCTTAAAATATAAAATTGTTGAAATGTACTGAATTCTGCTCTGATTGTGTATTACCTCATCACTTGATGCACAAGAAAACAGATGTTTCCTTAGTTGGCCAGTAATGAGGACAAAAGGCAAACTTAACAAGATGCTCAACTGAAGGCAGGAAAAGTCCTGTGTTAATCAGGCAATGCTTAATAATGAACGGTGGTATTAGTGGATAATAGACAAATAAAACCAGGCTGTAAATCACTTGTTGAATATTAAACTATTGGTCACCTTGCCTTGTTCTGCCTTTTTCTGCCTCTGTGGCCATATCCATAACCAGGGTCTTGTGGACACAAACACTGCACTGAAATCACCTGCAGGGCACTGAGGTGTGACCCAGGCAAGGCCATGTCAACTGGGCTCCGATGGATTCCTTGCACATACTAAATAGTAGTTGTTAGTAAGAGATTTGGGGGTGGTGAATAGCACAGCATTTTACAGAAAAGGGAAGCAGCAGAAATAATTTTAAAAATGATTTTTTGCTCCGTGGCTGCCTGTAGACTCTGGTGGACTGGCCCTGCTTGTATCTCTGCTGCTCCTGCAGCTGCTGGCCAAATGTGCTAGGCAGTCTATTAAGGAACTCTTTAGTTTTGCTTTCAGGAAAAAAACAAACAAACAACCAGTTTAAAAAGCAAAGAAACTGAAAACTGACCAGAAGATCCTGCTTGACAGAATTTTCCCAGTTTTACACTACTTTCTTATTCCTATGTGTGAATTTTACAAACCAAACTATCTTGCTAACACACTTTGGCATACACCAACAGTGAATAGTATCATTATCATATTCATTAAGTGAATTTACCTTTACTTTCCCACTTGTGTATTCAGCAATGAGCAACACTGCAGATGGCAGAGAAACAGCAGGGGAGAAGCACGTGAGGAGGAAGCACAGTATTGTCCACAAAAAACAGACTAATATCTTGACTAGATTAATGATGCTGCTCCTAATCTGAAATCTCAGAAATCCCATGAAGCCATTTACACTAAGATGGAGACAAGAGCCAACTCTCCCAAGTGAAACCAAATTCAGACAAGCATCTACTCTCTAGCAGTTGCCAACAGCAACTACCTAGGAAAGATTACGAGATGGTGACAGGAGCCTGAAGTGGTGATTCCTCTGCCCCCCAAACCTCTGATGAGCTACAACAGCTCCTAAGGTCAGAGCCCTCCTGGCTGTGAGGAGATGTCTCTTCTTCAACAGCCATTGATGGATTATTCCTTCATTATGAATAATAAATGCATCATACTGCACTATTTATTCTGGAAAATTTCCAGTCACTGACTGATGAAGTGATAATAAATGGGAGTATATTTGGGGAAGAGATTAAAAAAGTAAAGGAAATGAGGAATAAAATCCTAATGCTATTGTGGGGAAGTGATTAAAAAAGTAAAGAAAATGAGGAATAAAATCCTAATGCTATTCATTCTGAAAAAGAGGAGCAAATAGTTCATGAAGAAACACAGGTTTTCTGAAACCTACTCTAAATCTCAGATCTATTTGTAAAAAGAATCATCAATTTCATTCTCCATTAATTCTATACCCATGAAGCAAACAATATTTCTCTTTTACAGAATTCCTCCCTGTTTTAGTTTTTTAATATTACATTTTATATATGTAAGATAAATGCCTAGGAATAGCAGTAGTTTATAAGTTAATTTGAAAACAATATTAAAGCTCTTCTGCAAGTTTTCCAATTATTGAGGTTTGCATTTCTTGACACCAATTACTACTCTAATTAGAATCATAGAATCAACCAAGTTGGAAAAGACCTCCAAGATCATCAAGTCCAACCCTACCATGGTCACTAGCCCATGGCACTAAGTGCCACATCCAGTCTCAGCTTGAAAACCTCCAGGGATGGTGAATCCACCACCTCCCTGGGCAGCACATTCCAATGTCTGATCACTCTCTCTGCAACAAATCTCTCCCTAATATCCAACCTAACCCTCCCCTGGCAGAGCTTGAGTCTGTGCCCTCTTGTCCTGCTGCTGTTGCCTGGGAGAAGAGACCAACCCCCACCTGACTCCAACCTCCTGTCAGGGAGTTGCAGAGGGTGAGAAGGTCTCCCCTGAGCCTCCTCTTCTCCAGGCTAAATATGCTTCTAGATCCAAGAAGAACATATTACCCAAACCTCAAACACGACACAGAGCTGACATGCAGCATTGTTTCCTTGGCTTTGGAAAGCTGCCCCTGCACTTCCCAAGGGCATGACTGGATATCAAATGAAGCACAGCTGAGGCTCACGTGGTACTCTGCAACGTAAAATTCAATGCTTCTTCCCTTGGTTATAAAGAGGATTGTTCTGACCTCTTTATATCACTGGATCTGCCATGTATGTTGAATGGACATGCCACATACCCCAGAAAACAGAAGAGCTGGAACTGTGGTGTGGAGCAGGAATTGCCCTGTCTTGGGGAAGAGCACACAGGGACAACCCCTGGCATGTCTTGTGTAGACCCAGCCAGCCCAGCTGGAGGCTCATCCCTGGATAGGGTAACACTAGTGATGGCAGCATGAAAAGGGAAGCTGCATAATTAATCTGGCAGAAAAATAAATGCCATGCAGTATGTTGGATGTATTTAAGGAAAGCAGAGAGTTTTTCTGGTGCAAAAATGCAACTGCTGTCAAACCAAATAACTGCTCTGGTGGATCTTCTTACAGTGTGCCTTGCCCTCCTGCATTGTGTAGTTCTCCACATGACAACAGTCTCCAATTTGGCAAGTTAACACTAAAACTGTATAATTCCATATTAACAATATGTATATAACAGACCTGATATCACACCTTTAATGGGATGTTAAGTCTTCCAGTAAAAGTTGTAGACACTGGCCCTGCTCACTGCAGGACAGTCTGCAGGACAGAAATCCCTTTCTCTTGATCACATCATCATTTTGCCACTTAAAAGAAGTTAATTATCAGTAACACTAGTGTTAAGAATTACCAAGGTGGGGATAGGCTTTGATATTTTTTAAATCCTGATTTTTTTTTTAACAGGAGCATTTCTCTTTTGACACACGTCAAGTTCTCCCACCTGTACACAGCTTTTCACCAAGCTGAGTGATCCAGCTCCACAACCATGACTCAATAAAACATTCACTTACCCAAAACTGAGCACATCAGCCAGAAACTGATGGTCACACTGACTGTCTCCCTGTGGCAGCAGGAGGTTTTCTGGCAGTTTTGGATTTTCAGGTGGCTTCATTCAGTGACACTGGTTATGTAAATTTGATCTCTGCTCTCATTAACTAATTCTCTCCTTCTCTTAGCTTTTGTAATTTCAGGTCTTAGGTTACTGATCCCTGAAAGCAAAGAGGAAAACAACAAGTCCAAAAATCAAAGGCAGCATTAGCATTGCTTCTGTGTACTTATCCTTAATCTCCTTCTTCAAGGGATAAAATGTCCTTGGTCAGTACTAGGCTTCCATGCTAATTGTATTTTTTTAAACCTAGTTCCAAGATACACAGAAATTAGTGATTCTCTCTCTGTATCACAGATTGAAAGGATACAAGCTGTGGCCACTCCAGAGATTAGCATTCATTTGCCACATTCTGACAGGCTGGCAACACTTAAGACATGAAAGAAGTCAGCAAGTGCAAAGTCTGTAAGGAACAACACTTCAGATTTCAAAGTTTGATCATCTTTCTTAATTCTAACTAGTCCCATTTAATTCATGTCCAATTTCCAACAAAAATCTTCCAGGAGTTTTCTTTGACCAGACTGGAGGGTTTTGTTTTGCAAATACAGAACTCTCAATATTTGAATTCCTAACTCATACCTATCTTCCCTTGATCAGGTCTATGAATTTGCTGTAATGGGACTTCTGACACAAATATTTCACCTTGGGGTTGTTTAGTCTGCAGGAAGATTTACTTCAATTAGTCAGAGGACAAGGTAGCCTCCAAAACAGTTCCTATTCACTGATAATTTATATTAATTAAGAGAACTGCACTGTTAGCACAATAAATATATAAAAAACAAAAAAAAAACAACAATTCAAGCCCACAAAAAATTAAACCAATTTTCTATCATTTAGGTACTTCAGACAGGATTAGTTTTCATTTCTATGAACAAAATAGAAAATAGTAAATGCTCCCCCTTTACAAAGATGTGGATAGGAATTGCAAACACATATTACTTAACTTCATCATATCATCACAGAATCATAGAATTTTAGGGTTGGAATGGACCTTACAGATCATCTAGTCCCAACCCCTGCCCTGGGCAGGGACACCTCCTCACTAGATCAGGTTGCTCAAGGCTCATCCTGGTGAAATTAAGACCCTGCCCTATCAATCCAAAGATCATAGGCAGCAATAACACACTCAGTAATCTCAAGCAGACAGATACACTGCTTACAGTTCACAGGTGAAATTAGTCCTATCCTATATACCCAACAAATTCCTAAACAAATACTGTGTTGCTTCAAAGATGAAATATCACCTGTGACACCAATACATGGATTAGAATGAAGGGAGTAGGGAAAAAAAAGACTGTTTTCAGAAATTATTATGAGTATGTTCATGTGACCAGTGCTTAATTAGGTTGTGCCATGGCTCCAATCTGACACTTCATTAACTGAGAATGTTACCTGGTTTTCTGTTGGAAAGATCAAAAAGGATTCATGTGTGAAAAAAGAACTTCATCATTCCACACAGTTTATTTGTCCTGTCACCCAGCTGTGTTCTTTGGCAGCTTCACTCAGAGTATCAGTGTCTGCTTCTCCTTCCCATTTTTTGTTTATGTCTGCTAGTTCTGCAACAATAATTCTCCTTTTGAAAGGCAAGTACCACTTTAGGCAAGCTACAAATCCCATGCCCTGGATCTGTACCTCTGTGCACTGGGAGATGGGGCTGGGCCCTGCTGAATGGCCAGTTCAGCAATCCACCTAAAGTGGTGTGTCCACACCAGAATTTGGTGTGTCCTGACTCTGAGAGTCTTGAATATTTCATCAGGGTTTCACATTACCATAGAATTCAGACTGCAAGAACAGCCCAAGAGAAACAAACACCCACAATTCTTGTTTTCACTGCACTTCAAATCCTCCTGGTAACTTTGAAAACCTTGGCCTTTGTAGTTACTGTTTCTCTGTACTTACCAAAACTTAGAGAAGAAATCTTGCTCTCAGTAAAAGTCAGTGGAAGTTTTACTATTGATTTCAGCTACACCAAGATTTCATTCAAGAAATTCAACAAAGGAGTTTAATGAAACACTGGCTGACTTGGGCCATAGGATTCTAACAGAGGTACAGCATTTTCTACAGACACACAACCACTCAGGGCAGTAATTTCCCTGCCAGGGGCTCTTCTTTGAGTTCTGCTCATTGAGACAACTGCTCTTGTTGTCTGAAGCTGCTGAAGTCCATCTTTATCTGCTTTTCAGACAGGGGTCTGAATTGAACATCCCACACAGACAGGTGCCCTCTATGGATGTGGACTGGACTACTACACTGCTCAGTTTGCCCATTCCCAGATCACTTTGTTGTCAGTGTTGCTTGTTCTGAAACCCCTTTGCAGATGACTCCCCCATGCAGCCTATGGGGGCACAAGTGCCATGAGGAGAGGCTGAGGGAGCTGGGGGTGTTCAGCCTGGAGAAGAGGAGGCTCAGGGGAGACCTTCTCACCCTCTGCAACTCCCTGACAGGAGGTTGGAGTCAGGTGGGGGTTGGTCTCTTCTCCCAGGCAACAGCAGCAGGACAAGAGGGCACAGACTCAAGCTCTGCCAGGGGAGGGTTAGGTTGGATATTAGGGAGAGATTTTTTCCAGAGAGAGTGCTCAGGCATTGGAATGTGCTGCCCAGGGAGGTGGTGGATTCACCATCTCTGGAGGTTTTCAAGCTGAGACTGGATGTGGCACTTAGTGCCATGGTCTAGTGACCACGGTAGGGTTGGACTTGATGATCTTGGAGGTCTTTTCCAACCCGTTTGATTCTATGATTATGAAAAAAAAGAAAAGATAGCTCACTGAATCTCTTCCTTTTGATTACTACCAAGCTTATAACTCCCCCCACTTCCCCTTAATGAACTAGGAGACAAACCACAAACTGAATTTTAGTATAATCACCAAAACCATCTCAACTTGATTTTCCTACTCCTTAAAGATACCATCAGTTGCAAATACTATTACTGCACCTTAGAAATGGTCAATTTATTTAGTATTTGTTAATAAAAAATACAAATATGTTTTTGAATCTACACCTGAAATGGTAACAGGCCAAGAGCTTCCCAAATGATGAGAAATTACTGAAGCAGTTTTAACAAAATAAGCACACCCTTGAGACAGTCCAGCTGAAACCTTCCATTAAAGCGTCTGGGAGTGCTCAGTACCTGGCAATTTCCAGCCAATTTGCCAGAACGAATTAGCAGCTGTGCTTTTACTGCTCATCTCAACTGCATAAAACCCACCCAAGGCATTAAGACAAGTAAAAACAACATTAAGGATTGCAGGAGGCAAGAAATCCCTTTAGAGGAAAGAAGTTCTGCTATTTCGAGTAGTATTCAGAAAACTGTAGGCTTTAGCAAACTAAATGTGATGCACTGGAAAAAATAATTGGGTAAAGCAATATAGAGAAAATGTTTAGTACCTTTCTCTTTCTGCCTTCCTGTATGAAGAATGAGCCTGGAGAAAAAGGCTATGGGAGATGATGCATCAACCACCTGCAGATACAGACCCACAGCAACAGCCTTTATGTCTCTGTATCAGAAGTTTCTTGCACCATCTAGAAAACATTTCTTGTGGTGAATGCCTCAAAGCCAAAAAAGCACCAGCACCAAAGTTCACTGGGTCTAAGATAAGTGCAGCTTTAGGCTTGGTGAATCACTGTCAGAAATATCCCATCCTGAACAAAATTCCTAGTTAAGTGTTTGAATGGGTGAGACAGCTGTCCTTACTGTACTTCCACAATTAGATGAGAGTTTGGTGTTTGAATGGGTGAGACAGCAGTCCTTGCTGTACTTCCACAATTAGATGAGAGTTTTATCCCCAGTTTCCTGTTTTGGAGAGTGTCCATTCCCCATCTTTCCCTTGCCATTAACTGAGTAAACTGATGACCTGTCATGGTAAACCTCCTCCCACTGCAGCTTTCTTTAATCACCGCACATAACTGCCCACATTATTTTCCCTTTCCCATATTGTTTTATATGGCCTAGCTGACATTTAACAAAGTCAGCTGCAATTTAAATTGCATGAATATGTCATTATTCCTCAAAAACTTGTTTAGCCTTTACATTAAAGAAAAGGCTGAGCAAACTACAAGTATGTTTTCCATCATGTACTTTGGGACAAATCCAGTTCACTGCGTCAACCTTTCTGAATTGCCTAGCACATTCTTAAATGCATTTTATAGCAAAAAGAAAATTTCACAGACACCAATACATTTAAATATTTATTCGGGTCACACATCATTCTGCCATTCATTGAACAGTAAGTAGCAATGAAAAGCACAGCTTACATTATTCATGAGATGCAGAATGGGGAGTGGAGCTCATGAAACATGCCAACCTCTGCTAATCTTCGGTGCAGGGAGTTATTAAGCTACTTGCAGATGAGCAGGTTTTTCTGCTAACAGATGGTTGTAGATCAGACCTTCAGGTAACAAATGTCATTCCTGACTGCACACCAACACCCTGGATGAGAGGCCCAGCTTCCATAAGCAGTATTTCAAGCCTTCTCAAATTTGTAACTTAATTGTTTCTATGTTACTTTCACCTTAATCTTGGGGCTACGTGGAAACTTACTCTAAAAGTTAAAAGACTTCTTGCAACAGCCCAGATGACTTGTCCTCCACCCTCCCGTGCCATACCTAGGTTGTATATTACCCTGAGGACATACAAGGGTTAATAGAACTCACAACTTTGCTATGCAAGTGTTAGCCAAAAGCCCTGCTTTGTACTTAGGATCCACACAGTGTACAAAGATCTTATTCTTACCCTTCAGGAGTAGAAATGTGAAGGGAGGCACCTCTCTCATAAGCATTACTAGAAATAATGTGCAGGAAACAGAAAACTACAAGCTAATGCCCCTAGTAAAGCACTGGGATGCACAATACCCCTGCAGTTTCATGAAGAAGCTGAGCCCCTCAAAAGTTTGACACCTCAAACTCCTAAAAAAAGTTTTCTGCCACAGCAGTGAAATGAAACCCCTTTGCTCTGCAGTCACTATGATACAGTATTCACACAGCAACTGAAAGAAAGTGAAGATGGTGTGAACATGAGTGTGAGGAAAATGTGGCACAACAGTCATTTCCAGACGAGTCTACCTCATCTAGTGCTACCATAATGATGCTAAAAGGCTAGGACTGAAAACATTAACCTCGTTCTGTAAGAGTGTGCTGGTTTGAAAAGCAAACCAGTGAGAGACTCCAAGTCAGAAATAGAATTTAATGGGAAAAACAAAACAAATGCAACAGTACAAAAAGAAACCACTGACAGAGTCAGAAAGCAACCTAACACCCAGTCAGCCAGGGTGGGCTGTAGTCCTCCTGGAGTGATGGGTTTTTTGGAGCAGTGATCCTGTAGATCTGGTCTTCACCTGAAGGTCCAGGAGTAGCTCCTGTCCCCTGGGAATGCAGTAGGTAAGGGCTCTGTGCTGGTCCAAACCCCAGCTGATATCCCTGTGGGAATGCTTGGCTCCCCCCTTGGGGTGAAGCATCTCCCAATGGGAGGATGTAAATCTCTGGGTCCTGCCTGGGTCCCTGACAGCCCATTGAACAGAGACAGCCCCCGAGGGAGCCAGCAGGGATGAGCAGGAGATAAGGAGCTCTGCCTCACCTGCTGTAACAGCTTGTGAAGATGATAATAGAATACATACTACTAGCTACACCCTACACTGTAACCT
This sequence comes from Acanthisitta chloris, assembly GCF_000695815.1. Classification (NCBI taxonomy): domain Eukaryota; kingdom Metazoa; phylum Chordata; class Aves; order Passeriformes; family Acanthisittidae; genus Acanthisitta; species Acanthisitta chloris. The sequence continues at coordinate 24,704 of NW_008668955.1, forward strand.
AGGAGTAAGAGTTACAACAGACACAAACAGTTGCCCTAAAGACATCTGATTAAGAGTTACAACAGATACAAACAGTTGCCCTAAAGACATCTGATGAATAGAACATTCTTCAGTGTTTCAAAGGTTAAAATGACAGCTTGAACAGGCACAAGCTAATTGCCCTGGTAGAACCAAAGGGGGTTTTAATCTTTGCACAGATAAAAGAATTTCAAACTCCCATCATTTTTTTTCTGCATTAGCCTCACAGTTTCTCCCTTGCAATGCTGATAATAAATTATGGTACTTCATGCTTCCAGTAGGATGAGATGGAAAGCCAATAGTAATGGATCATTTGCCTTTTTTGGAGCAAGGAATACACCTGCAGGATCAGACAGACTTTGGTAGAGTCCCACAAAGTCCCACGTGTGGATGTAGCTATGGCTCTGGGTGAGTACTGTGCATATTGTTGTCAGAGAACAAATTCATCTTGCATTTGCTTTTCAAAAGGTTTCCAGCCAAAGGCTCTCAGGCTGTGAACTGCTGAGTGCTCTGCTAGCAAGGGAGAAGGAATTACATTCCTGACACTATACTGCTCTACAAACAAACAAACAAACAAAGCTAAAGCCACTGCTGGCCAAAGCCAATGTTCCACCTGTGATTACACTTTCATTCTCACTCTTCCTGCACTTTGGAATGTCATTCTGCTCCACTAATGATGCCACTAAAGCCAGGGAAGTCTCAACAGTAAAGTACAAATCCACAAGCCTGAAAGGATTTGAATCTAATCCAACAGCTCCATAAACCAATCTCAAAGTTTTGGGCAGAGCTTTTGTAGATAGTTTTTTGTTTGCTTTTCTTAGCTTGGTCAAAGAAGTGACAAATTAATCATTTGCATAACTGTTCCCATAGAACAGGCACAGTATTTTAGTTAACCTGACAAAAGGCACCATCTGGAGTGGAGGAACAATTTGTTTCATCACAAGCATTATGAGAACAGTTGAGAGCAAATCCTAATTAATACACAAGGCAAAGTCCAATTTTAAAACCAGTTCTCAGGAAGTGATCAGATTTAAAGCAAGGATGGCACACTTGGTGGACTCACTTGAATACCAATCATCCGTGATGTTTTTCCAGTTCCACACAGCAGTGCTATGCAAAATGAAATCTAGGAATGAGTTTGACTAAAATTTTCAGATAGGGTTATTTCCTGTGGGATTCTAATGCTATCTCATAGCAGATGCTACAAAAGGAAACGTATATCTGCAGAGGGACTGGATAGGCTGGAGAGATGAGCTGATTCCAACGGGATGAGGTTTAACAAGGCCAAGTGCTG
>NW_008668955.1:26340-36988 GCF_000695815.1 Acanthisitta chloris
AAGTGCCATGAGGAGAGGCTGAGGGAGCTGGGGGTGTTCAGCCTGGAGAAGAGGAGGCTCAGGGGAGACCTTCTCACCCTCTGCAACTCCCTGACAGGAGGTTGGAGTCAGGTGGGGGTTGGTCTCTGCTCCCAGGCAACCAGCAGCAGGACAAGAGGGCACAGACTCAAGCTCTGCCAGGGGAGGGTTAGGTTGGATATAAGGAATAGATTCAGCTATAACTAATCCTCAGCTAGGGGGGAGTTTACCGGGTTGCAATTTTCCAATATGCCTAAAACTATGCCTGTATCATCTGTCTTAATACCTAGTTATGTTTTTTAACACTCTGTGAGACTGGTTGGTGTTTTCTGCAGCTGCACTGCAAATCCCTCTCAGAACTAGAGACTGCTTGAAAACAAACAAAAACCTTACACTAAAACACATTCCCAGATTAAATATATAAAAATACATCATTTAGTTTAAAGGTAATTTGTTAAGGTGAAAAATATGCTTGTGGCCTCTTGTGTCTACTTTCCTGTAAGACAGAGATTTAAAAACCTTTCATTTTTACCCACCTTCACTCCCATTCAGACTAACTGGTTTTGCTGATGGAATGGGGGAGGACAGTGATTCTGGCACTGCCAGTGAAAATGAGCTGAATTTTGTACAGCTGAGCAGGAAAGGCATTTGAGGCAATCTGCCTGGAATTCTTCAGTTTCAATCAACCTCTATCATGGTCTGCCTTGGGAGCGAGGGGAAAACCTGTATTTTCATTCAGTTCTGCATTCCCTCCTGTAAGAGTGGATGCTGCAGAGCTGACTGCAGGGAGAACAAAGCCAGCAGCTGCTGGGTACAGCAGACTGAAGTAGCCACAAAAACTCCTCTGCCATCCACAACAGTCCAAGGTAACCATGACTGCTGCCAGGGAGACAGTCACACTCATCCTTCCCCTCTGCCAGCCTGCTATGATACCAACTGCTGCACTTTGAGAATACAGTGATGTAGTAAAGGAGAGACTGGTGGGAGACATCTCCCACCATTGTGGTTCTCCTACATGGGCACATAAAGACTTGCTAGTCTGAGACCAGAGGGAAGCAAAAATTATGTTAGTAAAAAAGCACACACAAGGAGGTAAAGACTTAAACCTCATTCTCCCTGGAAAAATGGGAGAAAAAAAGGTTTTCCTCCAGAGCACCCTTAATGGAGAGAGAGATTTATACCCTCAGTGATTTGTCCACCAGACTCAATGAGTCCAGCAAAACTGCATTATCCCAGACACAAAAACACAGTTCTGCAAGAAGACACTGTCATGAGGTAATGTGCATATGTGTATTCTACCTCCTATTTCTGCATGAGACAAATTTCATGATAGTTTATTTTCTGGTTTTCCTACAGGAAAGCTGATGTGAAAATGTCCTTCCTCCCCATTTCTCCCCTAGGCAGGAGGTGGCTGCCCCAGAGCATAACCTCATCTCATTGGAATATCTGGCAGCTAATGATACAACCCTTCATAAGGTTAAAAAAAAAAAGATCTTTCAGTGATCTAAAGGATGGGGACACCTGCACTCTGCTTCCCAGAAGTTCACTTGGCATTCTGCTGTGATTTTCTGTCTCTGCTCTGTTTGGTAACAGTGTATGGAGTTGGGTTTTTTTCCCTTGAAAGCAATGCAGGCCACTAAACCAATGTAAGAGAGGAAAAAAAATGAAATCAAAAGGCTGAGTCACTAAGACAAGATGTGTGCTCACAGTCCTCAAGGTTTGGGGCCACAGTTGTCACATGCAAAGGGGAACACTGAAGTGAAAGGAAGTGCAGTATTAGAGAATAAAGACCTAACTTTTGGTTTAGCTTCAGTTTGTGCTTTAAAAATGGAAACTACAGAAGTGCTCCACTTCACAGAGCAATCCTGCTGTAACCCTCCTACTGAACTCTGCGTGGAGGTGCTGAGATATTCCATGCTTGAAAAGGATGCAATTAGTAGCAATGATTGAGAATCATACAATAATTAATACTTCAGAAAAACACTTGTCCTTCAAAGCTTTTAGTTAAAGATGAGAAAGAGATTAGAGCAAAAATGGTCCTAATTAGTAATACAGTAATTTGGAACAGAAATGGGATCTGCTTTTACCTATGGAAAGGGTCAGGCATGTCCTGGGTTCTAACTGTCATTCCACTGCTGGAAAAGACAAGAGCAAAAGATAAAGAGTTACCACTGAATAATATTCCGGGCCAAGATGTAAATGAGCATGTGTCAACTGCTAAGGAACCTTCTGAGGAGAAAACACTGCACAGCATTTGGAAATGAGATACAATATACTGTCAGTTCTAACAAAACTTGCCACTGCAAGGTTACTCCAGTGAGCTCATATCCTGTTCTTAGGATCCTGCCTCCAGGAGATCCCAGCTTCCCACCTCTGCATCCTCATACCCAGAGCCTCACCCACTGATTTGACCCCAGCTACAACTCTGGCTCCCCAAAGTTAATACTCACCAAACCCAATCTCCAACAGAGATCACCTCTCTTTTTCATCACTCTAATCTCTCTCCTCTGGTTCTTATACCAACCTCCTATAGCTTGAGTTACTCACTGACTCCCATCTGCAATTTCTCTGTTGCTCTGCTCAGCCCACTTTATTTACTATTGGTGATTCCCAAGCCTTTCTGGAACTGCTCTTTTATTGGTTTATATCATAAGTTGTTGCAATTATCTTCTAGCCACTAATAAAGGCACAGGACTGTCCATCTTCACATGCCCATTGCCACTTTCTCACACCTTCTCTTCATATAAAGCTGTAAGGCAAAAATCAGAGCAGTGCAGGAAGGGGAATCCATCACTAGCACTACTAGGAGTGTGAGTCCACCCTAGTTCATTTTACAAGCATTAAACCCACTGTTTTTCTGTGCATTTTCTTCACAGATTTATTAGTCCTCTCTTCAGTTAATACACACTGCAGGCCAAGGCCCATGTGCTCACCCAAGGGACAAGCTCAGCACTGCCTGGCATAGTCAAAATTCACAGACCAGTGAGAGTTTGGAGCACTTCACGCCTGAAGTGATTTCTAGAGTGAGTGTTTCACAAACTGCACCAAAACTTTTTAATAAAACAGCCAGAGCATTCACATAATTAAGCCTAATGTCACTTCCAGAAGTTTTGCAAGTCAGAGAGATTGGTTTTATAGCAGCACTCACACAGTGTTCCCAGCCTCATTCTCCCTTGTTCAGGATATATGTTCATACCAGTCCAGAAACTCATTGCTTGCTTTTAACCTAGATGCATTTTTCTTCTTCTCCATTTTCCAAGTCTGTAAATCTGTTCATTACCTTATACCATTTTTTGCCTTCCTTGAACACTGCATTGTTTAGCAGCTCTCAGTACTATTGCTGGTTTCAGACCTCATTTTAACACTTCAGCTCCTTCTCAGAGCTTTAGGTCACTGCAGCCAAAACACAAAAACGCCTCCCCCCATCCATGATGCATTCATTGCCCCACAGTCCATTCACCTTTGCTGCTTCAGAGACAGCACTCCCTTCCTAACCAACCCTCTACCTTCATGGCTGAAAACAGGCCCCTGGTGCTGAGAACCACAGTTCCCATCTCAAAGAAGTGACATCTTCTCTCTCGCTTTTCATTCCATCTTGAATTAAAAAGAAGAAAAGCACTGCAACTTTGCCATGGTTTAACCTGGCAGGCAGTTAAACATCACACAGCTGCTCACTCACTACCCTCAACAGTGGGATGGGGAAGAGAACTGGGAATAAAAGCAACTGCTCAGCACCCACTGACTGGTGCTCAGCCAGCTCCTGAGCTGCAGCCCCTGGCCAACTCTCCCTTGAGCTTATTGCCAACATTATACACTTTCAGCTGTAAAGACAAAGTACCTAAGAAAACAGAATGTTTGTTTCATTTTCTCTGAGGAAAGCTGCTGCATCTTCCAGGAGATGAACTCCACTCAGCTTCAAAGGCTGCCACATGTGACTCTCCCCTTCTTTGACAAGCACAGGCAGTTCCACACACCACACTGCTCGTCAGTGCCAGCTAGGAATCATTTCCCCTGCATTTAGTTAGCATGGATCTGTGCATATGTGACTGAAGAAAACCTAATTATTCCATTTTCTATTCAGTTTGTTCCTGTTTTTTTTGGGGGTGGGAACAAGAACACAGAAAAGGATATATATTACTACCTGTTTTTTTGGGGGGTGGGAACAAGAACACAGAAAAGGGAAGACAAAAGAACCTCCTGACTAGGCTCTCACTATCTATGATGCCTAATGTAATGAGCCAAAGTTACTTGGGTCACCTAAGGACAGAATTGCTTGCCCCTATGCCATCAATAGTGTTCTAGTTCCATCCTTTCTCCTGACCTTATAAAATCAGTCACTTCCAACACAGCCATTGTCTGCCAATGGGTGCCACCTTACCCAGGGCACACACAGACACCAGACCCAGCACAACACAGAAATACTCCATGGGATATACAGAACACAGAAAGAGCTACCTGAACAAACAGTTGCAAAACGTGGGTCCTAATCCTGCAGAGATGTGCAGGACTGTTTGCATGGCAAAGGAGTGTCAGACAGACCCTTCCTTGAGCAGGACCTGAGCAAGAGGACAGCTGTGTGAGCACCTGCCCAGGTGTGTGTTCAGCTGGTTGATACAACACCTCCTTCACCAGGAAAAGGCTGAAATCAGTTTCATATAAATTGGAACAGGCACAGAAAAATCTTAGCACGGTCTAAAGATACATTTCCATTAGTATGTTCCCTGTTTCTTACAATCAGCTTAGTATTTATGGGATGGCTGGGAAAGGCTCCTATATATTATTTATTAACATTGATTTTAAGCAACTCATTCAATTCAGAGCCATGAATTACCTAAGAAAATAGTGTTTATCTTATTTTTTCTCTCTAAAGAAAATTAAGTATTCAATTATTAATGGGATTTTACTGTTGAATTCAGTAAACAGGTCCTTAAAAATCACAAAGTGGGACAGAGACAACCAACCATGGTACGGTTAAACAATGTCAATATAATTTCAGTGTTTCCTGCATTTCTTAATTTAAGGTGCAGATTTAAAAAGAAATTTACATCTAATAAAAAACAAATAGCCCTTCATTCCAGTATTTTCTGTGTTTAGATTTCAAAAAGGCTCATTTTCACCAGAGGCCTTTATCTCCTGTTCAGAGCAGTGCTGCTGTGCAGACCCCTTATCATGCAACAGGCAGCAATGAAAAATTGTGTGCAGGACACAGATCAATCACTCAATAGCATTCACTTACCAATATTGATTACCCTGTGCATTGTTTGACTTCCCCTGCGATTCGTTCTGTCACAAGGAAATAGTTACACCCTCCAAGGGAACCAGAATTCATGAAAAGTAATTGGAACCAGCAGTGAGGAGAAAGACTTGGGAGTGACAGTGGATGAGAAGCTCAGCATGAGCTGCAGTGTGAGCTCAGCCCAGAAACCAATGGAATCCTGAGCTGCATCCACAGGAGTGTGGGCAGCAGGGCAAAAGAGGTGATTCTTCCCCTCTGCTCTGCTCTGTGAGACCCACCTGGAATACTGCACACAGTTCTGGTGTCCTCAACATAAGAAGGACATGGAACTGTTGGAGCAAGTCCAGAGGAGGCCAAAAAGTTGCTCAGAGCACTGGAGCATCTCCCCTGTGAGGACAGGCTGAGGGAGTTGGGGCTGTTCAGCCTGGAGAAGAGAAGACTGTGTGGAGACCTCAGAGCAACTTTTCAATCTCTGAAGGGCCTACAAGGAGCTGGAGAGGGACTCTGTGTTAGGAACTGCAGTGATAGCACAAGGGGTAATGGGTTCAAACTGAAGGAGGGAAAGTCTAGGTTGGATGTGAGAAAAAAGCTTTTCCCTGTTCTGGTGATGAGACACTGTCCCAGGTTGCCCAGGGAGGTGGTGGCTGCCCCAACCCTGGCAGTGTTCAAGGCCAGGCTGGATGAGCCTTGAGCAACCTGATCTAGTGAGGAGGTGTCCCTGCCCAGGGCAGGGGTTGGGACTAGATGATCTGTAAGGTCCATTCCAACCCTTAAATTCTATAGATCTATGAAAATGAAATGAACCGAAGATGGTCAAAAAGAGCAAACGTAGAACAAAACAGCAGAGGCTGTGAACATGTGACCCTGTGGCAAGATGATTTTCCATACTATCAATCATAGAAGCTAATGACCAGGTCAAGAGCATCCAGGAATTCAACTTTGCTAAAGTATTTGATTTCAAACATTTTTTAGGTAACAATTTTTTCACATAGTCCCAGTTTCAATTTCCTGGACCTTTGGTTACCTTCAGTTTTTGATTATCCTTATCCTGTAAACATTTTCCATCTTCTGATGATAGGTCTGTCATACATAGCCAAGAGTATACACAGTTGTTCTACTAACATGTTCTTCTGATGAATCTGTTGCCTTAGCAGTCCTTAAAACATCAGCTTTTTCATGACTTCAATATTTTTTACTCCATTAAAAAACCTTACAAATAACCATTAATTTTTTATGGGTTATCAGTTACAATCCATTTATATCCAGGCAAAGTGTAACAGTTTATAAAATTGTGTATTGTGTGGTAGGTGACTGATGAGATGCTGTAACCTATTAAGCAAAAAATATTTCCCTTAGTCTGCTCTTCTGAAATTAGTCTTACAGCTGAGAAAGTCTGATGGTCAGGCCAAAGCTTGACTGCCTACATCTGCACTCCTGCTTGTGTTTATTGCTCTGGCTAAGGAAGCAATCAGCAGGGAGATGCAGCCTGCCAGAAACAGGGTACCTTGTAGTCTTAGCACTCCTGATGTCTTCCTAAGCCAAGGCAGCTAGGAATACACACAGGGACAGCCCATATGCAGTGTCACAACATTGTACATCACTAGCTCACAAACACTACCAGAGTCAAAAGGAGTTTCTGAATGTAGCCTTACTCTGGTGTACATTTTACCTTAAAATCTCACTCATATGCCTGGAAATGATTTTCAACACCCAAATTCTGCAGCCTAACTTACGCACATAATGTGGTAAGTTCACTTACCCACATCACTGCATCACTTAATTCATCACTACACTTACCTGCTCAGGTCCTCCTGAGTCTGCTCTGTTTTCCTGCACTGCCCTTTTTTAGGCCATGTTTTCCAGGAAGGCCCAAGCCCTACTGAGTGCACAATACTCCACCAGCAGCTACCTCTGACAAACACCTCTAACATCTGCCAGCTTCTCCCCAAAGCCACTTCATGACCCTCTGCCTGCCCTTCAGGCTCTGCATCTTCCCAGTGATGCTTGTCTCTCTCCTCTCCCCTCCAGGAGAAGGGCATCCTGCCAGGCATCAGCACTGTACCCTGCTGTCACTCAGACAACCCTCTCAGCATCTGAGCAGCCCTGCAGAGGGCAAAGCCAGGGGCTCATCTGTGTCTTTGCAGACTTGTAGAGTAAGGCTGGTTTTTGATTGTATGGTGAAAGATTCACACAGAATCTTTCCCCTGGAAAATTTTGTTTGGTGCAAGTCCAAAAACAATTTTAGGGTCATTGGGTAAAGAACCTGTCCTTGCTGTCCTTGTCAATGAAACACAAAATCCAAAGGATAGTGTCTCCATACATTTGCATCAATAACAACATTCCTAAATTACTTTAATTTCTCTTAATATCTTGTCAACTGTCTCACTTTGCTTCTGGAAGCTACTGCAGTGCAAATAATCCAAAGCCTTCTTAGCTAAAAAAGAGAACAAAGACAGAAAATTTGCTTTGTTTCCCACCCAGTTTCATCCATCAATACTACATCTTGCCTGTAATTCAGTTGCTCCCATAAAACCCTTTTATTCATGAATTTGGGGATCTATTTCAAGAAGTTACAAAGTTTAGTAACTGACAGGCTGCCCGTGCAATTTTTCTAACTTGCCAACAGTTCTCTTTTGCTCACACAGAGGAAAAAGTAAAAAAATATTAAAAAACACAGCAGGTGTGTAACTGAACTCAAGAAATAACAGCCTGCAGATGTCAATGTCCTATTCAGATTTCCTTTTTTGACCCCTTTTTTCCCCTCTCAGTCTCTAGGCAGGGCAGCAGTCCAGACAGCACTTCCAGGGGACTATACAACCCACACAGCAACTGGGGTAAGGTGTTCATTTAAAAACCTCAGGATAACCCCATGAAGAGGTGATATGCTCTTTACAATCCCTTCTCTAATTTGCATTTATGTACAACCACCTTGATTAGAGGTGTGTGACGCATTTTAACACGTCCACTAATTAGCTCTCCATAATTTTAGGTTTTACATCATTTTAGAGCATGGATATGCTCTGTCTAAATAAAAAGATACATATAACACGCAGATTTACTTAATAGCACTGTAGATATGGGTTACAACATACCTCAAATGTCATTAAAATTAGAACAGAATAGTACAGAAGTTGTCCTGCTTAAGTGTTGTGATGTCTCCTGGGAATGCTTGAAAGGAGAAAGAAGTACAATATCCACACTTGGTATTCACAGCCTGTTCATTACACATTTCTAGAAATGTGTGTCGTTCCCCCCCTTAATTAAAAAGAAAGCTGAAAGAGTAGGAGGAACAAAAATGTTCTCAACTTCAATTATGCTATTGGAAAATAATTATTTCCAAACTGCTTATCTGTTAAAATAAAAAAGCTGGCAAGCCACCAGGATCTTGATTGCTGTAAGCAATTTTATAACTGCTCTACACAGATAAATTTAACAAAGAAATTAATTTCAGTCTCATAATAAGTCTCATCTCATTACCAAAATGTCTGTGCTGCAACGGAGCCTTGCCCAGAAAACTTCTGGTAGAGGATTTTGTCTGCAGACATTGAACAACTGCCTAGAAAAACACCTCAAAACACTAAATGCCATTTAACAGTTCTTTCCAAACATAATTTTTCCTAATGGTGAAATAGGAAGTGAAATATTGTGAAATAGAATGAAATTCTTCCCAGTTTCACTTGTATTTTTCCCATTGGATTGGAGGAAAGCTACCTATGTTAATTGGGAATACCACACAGCTGGTACAAACAGACCCAGAAGATCCCAAAGCTCCTAGATGATAACTACATGGTACAGGTGCTCAAGGATGCTGACTAGGGTAGGGACCCTCCATGATTCATTGCTTCTTAACAGAGAGGGTCTCAGGAGAGACATGGTGATTAGTGGCTGTCTTGGCCACAGTGACCGTAAAGCAATCGAGTTGGAAATCTCTGGGGACAGGAGGAGAACTGTCACCACAACCTCAACCTGCCACGAGATGGGTGAGCAACTGGCTGATGGGTCAGGCCCAAAGGGTTATAGTGGATGGGGTTACATCAGGTTGGCAACAGGTCACTCCTGGGGGTCCACAGGGCTCCATCTTAGGTCCAATGCTCTTCAACATCTTCCTCAGCGATGCAGGACTCGAAAGTATGGTCAGTTCACTGAAAATACTCAGGACTCAAAAGTATGGTCAGTTCACTGAAAATACTAAACTGGGAGGAGCTGTTGACTCCCTCAAAGGCAAAGAGGCCTGCAGAGAGACCTAGACAAACTAGAGGGCTGGCTGACCACCAACACTATAGAGTTTAACATGAGCACCCAATTAATTTGTGCATGAGAACTCAATTACTTCACACATGAGCTTCCTTGTGGGTCCCTTCCAACTTGGGATATTCTATGTTTCTGAAGAAAAAAACGTGGTCTCCTTCCTTTGTGTCACTGCCCTTTACTGGGACTCCTCTTCACTCAGGACATTTCTATTACACCCCCAACTTCTCCAACAAGTCTTTGAAAACACTGGAAAATACAACACAACCAAAATCCAAAATCAAAACATGATGGCAGATACAGCAATAAATTCTGGATGCTTTGAGCCAATTTATGGTCACCGTGCTTCGCAAAGAGAAGGCACAAAACAATAACAGTGTGCAACAGCTCATAAATCCTGGCACACTGGCACTCATGCTCACAGCTCCCAGATGGCACTGCTTGAGCAGCAGTGTTATGAATAACCTGAGTTTCTTCTTCTACCATTCTTATTGGTGTTCCTGTTATGGCACATCAACCAGGGTCTAAAAAAATACGATATATCCTGATGAAAATCCTGATATGGATTTCAGCTTTGCTAACGTGTAACTTGGCAGGGCAGAATCTCATCTTTGGGAGCCACAATGCCATTTTCTGCTTCTAGACATCCCATCCAACAAACTGTAGAGAGCAGATTTACAGACACAGAAGGCATTTTGTCATGAGGTACTGGTCACACACTCACTGCTGCATTTGACCATGCAAATCAATATCTCCTTACAGAGCACATGCAGTGAGCAGAAAGAAAACAGACCATTTTCTTCATTCCAGCACATCATTGCAGCTTCAACTTCATTTCACTATTTTTTAATACAGAATTATTCTGTTCATGAATTTTGCTTACTTGGTATAAACTCATCTACAGCTTTATAGAAAGTGTAATCATTTAATGCAGCAAATAAACTCTTTCTGTTCCTGAACTTTACCACAGAAAAATGAAGATAAAAATCCCTTCCTTAAGATTTTTTTGGCTATAACTAAACATAACTGATTTTTAACCTAGATTTCCTGACCTATCTCCTTGAAGATGTTTTTCATTGTTCCTTTCCTTGTTCCCACAGCAACCTTTCCATGACTCACTACTCTCTTTCCTGTTTTCTTCTAATT
>NW_008668955.1:37013-39957 GCF_000695815.1 Acanthisitta chloris
TTCATTCTTTGTTTTTTAACAAATGCAGAGAGATTTTTAGTTATGTCTTAAAACAAAACCAGGATTCTGGGACAATGGTCATCTCCATCTCTCTTGCAATAATTAGATGGTTCTGTGAAACTTCATTTAAATCAGCAGTACTGTCATCAGTCTGTCATCTCACCACACATCACAACCACCACAAGCTTACTGCAGGCTGAAGTGGGGAAGGAATCTTCTCTGGACCTCTTTTAAATACTTCACATGGGAGCATGAGCCAACAGGACTAAAGGAAGGCATCATTTAGTTGAATATTTTTGAGTAAATACTAAATAGAGTATCAGTCTCCAGTGATTGCTACAACCCAGCTCACAACAGGAGAGAAATGCTGAGGCACTGCAGCTGAAACTACAATGGCAATGCACATCAAGACTGCTTACCTGCACTCAGACTCTAGGAGATACCATTTCAAAGGAAAAAAGAGACTCAAGTAGTGAGCTGGGTCCCTTGATGCTACTACTGCATCCATTTCTTCCCTTTCCCTGTTTTTGTTTCCAGAACATAAAATGCACTAGAAATTACTCTATACATAGATGCATCTATGCTTAGATGTCTCTATGCACTAATGCCAGAGCTGCATCAAAAGGATAGAATATCTCACTTCAAACAATAGAAAAACTTTATCAGGCTTTGTGCAACTGCTTGCAGAAGACATGACAATAGACCTTTCCCCCACCTGAGACTCCCAATGAAGTCAGACAGGTCTGTTTAAGAGCTGTTGGAGTTTACAAACTAATGTAAACCCTTGCTCCTAGAAGAACAAGGGCTTACAGGAGGCTCATGCTTTCAGGCAGAGGTTTACTCAGCCCCTGTGGTTGTTAGGAAGTTTTCCTCTCCAGCACCTCTGAGGTTTGGCTGGGTCTGCTCCCTGCTCACCTCAGCAGCTTCTCTGCACAAGGTGCAAATTCTCAAAGGTGGCTCCCAGAGGAACCAGGGTTTACATTTCTCCTCTAAGCAAAACACAGTTGAAGTTCAGACATTCACTATTTTCTGAGGCCAACAAATGACAAACATAACTTCAGACAGACTTCACTGCAAGCACTATTAGAGTTAAAAGTAATGTTCAGGCTCATACAAATAAAAAATAACAGATTGTTTTGGTCCCAGCTGTGCATTGTTCAACTTCTGCACAGGTAACAGATGTGGAGTGGAGAAAGGGACCATCCCCAGCACTGTGCATTTCACACTATGACAACTCAAACCTCAGCTCAGTAGCACAATGTGACTGAGAGGATTAAGTTCCAGCCCAGACCTTTGCCAATCACAGCTTTTCTTCCTCTCCTCCACCAAAAATAAACACAACATTCTCTGTGGCTTTCTACTTTATTGGAAAACATATGCCTGAGCCTTTTCCAAAGGATTCTCTTTTATGGCCTGTTTTTTTTCTGAGCAGGTTGTTAATGGGACCTGTTTGGGGTTTTCCTATTGGGTCTGTAACACCTCAAAGTCAAGTGACTTCTGAGTTTCCAGACCTCCTCATGTTTTATGCTACTTGCATCAAGGAATACATTTGCTGGAGCAGCTGTTCTTCCATATTCAATGGATTTCAAGGTTTTAAAATAGTTACCTGTAAAACCAGAATGAACCTTAAGGTGCACCATTCAAAGGACTATTAATTTCACCAGCTTGGAATATAAAAATACCTATTTAAAAAAAAAAATCCTCCTACACTATACAGGGAACAGAAGTACAGCTGAATGAGAACTCTTGAAAGATTTTTCTTTGCAAATGCACCAATTTATTTAAGCAATGAGGCCTGACCTTTTAGAACAGTTACCAATTTTAATAAAAAACTTTCACTGAAGGAGATTTCTCAGCTCCAAATTGAGTTTTCAGTTCAAATCAGATTTTTTGCCTGCACACATTCAGAGAAGACATTGACTCTTCATGGTAGAACTGGACCAGGGAAGTGAGAACTACACCTTACACCAGGTGTGATGGGGATGTGACTGGAACAGAGCTTTTCATTTTTGCAGGAGGCTCATGCTTTCAGGCAGAGGTTTAATCAGCCCCTGTGGCTGTTAGGAAGTTTTCCTCTTTGGCACCTCTGAGGTTTGGCTGGGTCTGCTCCCTGCTCACCTCAGCAGCTTCTCAGCTTCTCTGCACAAGGTGCAAACTCTCAGAAGGAGGCTCCAAGCCCTTGCTCCCTGAACCTCCTCTGACTGTGGCTCCATGCACACTGAAAGCTTCCCTCCCTTGGCAGGGACTGCAGCCCAAAGTCTCTCTAGGGGCAGCCCAATGCTTGCTTGAAGGAAAAGAGGAATATGAGGTTCTGTGTAATTTTAAGCACTGGAACATGTAAGAAGTGCTGTGAGAACACCTTGTAAAGCAAGGAAAACCAAATCTGGCAGCAAATCCTATGCACTGCCTATTACACACCTACCAGAGACACAGACCAAAGTACCACCATGTGCCAAATCAGCTTTACATCAGCAGATTTAGACAAACCCTGGCTACAGTGCTCCTGGATAGAACCAGTTCAGAGCTGGGATTATTACCTTGCCAAGGAAGTTTCATTCTGGATTTAGTATCTCCTAAAACTCAGGAGTTGCCCACTATCTTACACTTTCTTCTTTAATAGCACAACTGCTGCTTGGGATAGATGTCTGCTCTTCAGTCATGGAGAGTTTGTGGGACTGGGATTTCATTTAGCAAGTCAAAATACTTGTGCAACTTCTCAAAATTGTATATAAATTATGAGCAGAAGAAAACTTACCTCTGCCAGATACTGTACATATATATATATATATATATCTCCTTTATCTTCATAATAGCAATAGCTATTTAAACACATTTCATCCTAACTTTAAAACTTATCTGTTCTTGAAAACTAAATTACAATACCTCAACAGAGCTCTGAATAATTCTTATGGAAACGAATGTTTGTCCATCAAAAGTAAGGTAC
>NW_008668956.1:0-210 GCF_000695815.1 Acanthisitta chloris
CAGCCGGTCATGCAAGGGTCATAGTAGCTGTTCGGGGGACATGGCAGGGCTGCAATGGGAAGGGGACAATTAGGACCAGCAAGCCTTCAGGGAAGGATGAGCTTCTGAAAAGGGGAAGACCAACGACAAGCTTTGGCCAGAGGTTCTGGGCACGGGGAGTGCCACATTTCCTTTCTGGCAATTGCAAGGCAGGTACTCACGGCAGAAGGG
>NW_008668956.1:476-799 GCF_000695815.1 Acanthisitta chloris
CTTTTTCTGGGCCCTGCCAGCTCTCCCCCAGGGCATTGGAGTCTGCGGCTTGCTGCCCATTGGGCATCATGAATTCATCCTCTTTCCGGTTGTTGAAGTTCCCGCACATGCCACAGGTCAGGTTGAAGTAGGTGGTGGGCACCTTCACCTCCACTGTGTGGTCAGTGTCGTAGGACACACTGAGGCCGAAGTCTGTCTCCACGACGATGTAGCGACCACTCTTGCTCACCGTGATGGCACCTCCGGCTGCACTCACCGGCAAGGTCTTGCGCTCGTTGTTCACCTAGGACAGATATACCAAATGGACCCTGGTCCAGTCCCTG
>NW_008668957.1:0-6201 GCF_000695815.1 Acanthisitta chloris
GGTTAATGGTTGGACTTGTTGACCTTAAAGGTCTCTTCAAACCTTGATGTTTCTATGACAGCCTCAGCATCATTACAGTTCAGGTTATTTCCAACCCAGAAACCATCTACACAGAGAGGAGCAAATCAGCCTGGAAAAATGAACAGATTCCAGGTTCAGATATTTTTACTTTGCTGCTTCCTTCCTCTCCCCTTTGATCACTAGTTTGATCAAACCTAACAACACAGGGTGAAACACTCAGCTTGGCAGGACCACCAGAGAGAGCTTGTGAGCTGCTGCCAGGAACCTACCCAACTTGTTTAACACAGAGTAAGGCTGTTTACTATTCTTGTAATTTGTCCTGAAGGTAAATATTTTTGACACTTCATTAGAGAGAGATCTATGACATCTCAAGAGTTGCATTATGACTGTCAAAGAAGAGAAAGAGCTATACTTAATCTTAATATTACAGCAGCATATCTGCCTTTTGTTATGTGCAAGAAATACAGATGTCTCCTAAATTCTACTGTGATCCAGTCTTGATAAATATGGATGATGTTAGGAATTACCAGGCCAAACTCAACCCTCCTGTGATGGAGTGTAGGTATGCTCATAGGAAGGGAGTTTGATCAGCTCACTGTGTGCTGCCCCAGCCCTTCCCCATCCCCATCCCCATCCCCAGAGGAGATGCCACAACTGTTGGGATGCTCCCAAATCCCACCACAAATAACATCACACCAGCCAGGATTTGGCTGCTCTAGGTTTTAACATTAATGTATTTTTACTCAGAGTGTGCTGAGGCACTGGGGCACAGGTTGCCCAGAGCAGCTGTGGCTGCCCCATCCCTAGAA
This sequence comes from Acanthisitta chloris, assembly GCF_000695815.1. Lineage (NCBI taxonomy): Eukaryota > Metazoa > Chordata > Aves > Passeriformes > Acanthisittidae > Acanthisitta > Acanthisitta chloris. The sequence goes on from NW_008668957.1 coordinate 831, forward strand.
GTGTTCCAGGCCAGGTTAGATGGGGCTTGGAGCAACCTGGTCTAGTGGAAGGTGTATCTGCCCATGGCAGGGGATGGAACTAGATGAACTTCCAAGGTCCTTCCAACCCAAACCTTTCTACCAAAAAGTCATTAACAGTTGTTTTTCATAATTGTATTGGCAGTTATCCCTCTTGCAGCAATACCAACAAGCCAAACATTCTTGGTATGGAAATATACAGGACTCACTAGAGCTGAGTCAAGCTGAAAATAAGAGATGAAAATATATGAGCCAAAAAGTAGGAGTGGTAGAGATCCCTTTAGTTGTGCCTCTGTAACCACTTAAGAGTTACAATGTAAGTTTTTTTCCTGGTGTAACTAATTAGAATCACAGAATCACAGGATCATGGAATTGTTGAGGTTGGAGAAGACCATTAAGATCATCAAATCCAACCATCAACCCAGCATCACCAAGTTCACCACTAAACTCTGTCCTCAAGTGCCACATGATATTTCAACACCTCTGGAGATGGTGATTCCACCACCTCCCTGAGCAGCACATTCCAATTCCTGACCACCCATTCTGGGAAGAATTTTTTCCTAATATCCAGTCTAAACCTCCTCTTGTGCAACTTCATAGTTTCATGATAAGTTAAGGGATTGGAAAGGACCTTAGAGTACACCCAGTCCCAATCCCCCAGCCCTGGGCAGGGACACCTCCCACCAGAATAGGTTGCTCAAGGTTTAGCCAACCTGGCTTTGAACACTGCCAGGGCTGGGGCAGCCCCAGCCTCCCTGGGCAACCTGGGACAGTGTCTCACCACCCTCAAATTGAAAAACTTTTTCCTAATATCTTATCTAAATTTCCCTCTTTCAATTTATCCCCATCACTCCTTGACCTGTCACTGCAGTTCCTAACAAACAGTCCCTTCTCCAGCTTCCTTGAGACCATTCCCTTTCATCCTGTCAACTTACACAAGCAGTGCTTGTGAGCACTGCACACAGCAGCTGTCCCTAAAGGCTGCCCAAATATCTCACAGCTGAGAATTTGGTGGGAAAAGGTCTGTAAAGGAGAAGTTTGAGGAGCAGATGCAATGCTACACACTTTTGAGGCAGCCAGTGGCAAAACCAAGCTGGTAACTAGGAGTTTCAAAGTGCGAGAGCCAGGTACGAGTGTAAAACAGGTGAAGAAATAAGGAAAACTGCAGTAGGTACAAGGTACTTACTGACTCATGTCTATAAATGACAAAGTAAAACCTCCTGTAAAACAGCATAGTGGCAGCTGTGGCCTCAGAACTGGAAATACGCAACAAGCTGTACATTCCCACTGGCAAAAACCAGTCTTGTTCTAAAAGCTGTTTTATGTGCCAGCAACTGATTGAGAACAGTTGAAGTTGCCATCTGCTAGGGAGAAGGAAAAATCAACCTCAGCAGCCCAGCGCCATGCATTTTACATGCCCTGGTACATCCGTGGGCTCAGGATTAAGGGTGACCCTGTTAGGGACGATGGAAAACATTTAACATTAACAATTGCATTTAACCCTAAGTAAGTCTGAAGTTAGCTCATGCTGATAATGCTGAAAACTGGAATCATCTGGGGATTATGTAACAGCTTTGGGAGTTAAGAGTTAATGATGATTTTTATGCTCATCCCAAACACCACTGGCAATGTTTGCTGACAATATCAGAGTGTTGCTGCCACATGACACTGGTTTTACAAGTCTCCCTGGGTGAGGGGTAAGTGCCCTACCATAGGGCTGTGCTTGTTCATCACGTGGAGCCAAAGATTAATTCATTTCTGCTCTACATGCATCATTTGTCAAGTACTACAACAAAGAGGAAAAAAATGGGTTGATCACTTATATCATAGAATCACAGACTGGTTTGGGTTGGAAAGGACCTCAAAGACCATCTAGTTCCAACCCCTACCATGGGCAAGGACATTTTCCACTAGCCCAGGTTGCTCCAAGCCCCATCCAACCTGGCCTGGAACACTGCCAGGGTTGGGACAGCCACAGCTTCTCTGAGCAACCTGTGCCAGTGCCTCACCACCCTCACAGGGAAGAATTTCTCCCTGATACCCAATCTAACCCCACTCTCTGTCAGTGTGAAGCCATTCCCCCTCATCCTGTCACTTCATGCTCTTGTCAATAGTCTCTCTCCATCTTTTCTGTCATTTCCCTTCAGATACTGGAAGGCCACAATTAGGTCACCCTAGAGCTTCTCTTCTCCAGGCTGAACAATCCCAACGCTCTCAGCCTTTCCTCACACCAGAGCTGCTCCATCTCTCTAATCACCTTGGTGCCTCCTTTGCACTCACTCCAACAGGTCCATGTCCTTCCTGTGCTGGGGACCCCAAAGATGGAGGCGGTAATACATATATATATATGTGCGTGTGTGTGTGTAATCTTACATAAATATATGTCTATCATTATCTCATTGATAGTGATCCCTGTCCAGCATACTCCCAGTACCCCCAGCACCAGGAACTTGTGAGAAATACAGGTTGTAAAAAATGAGGTGAATGAATATTCCTCACTTTGTCCTCCAATGGTTTCACAATCCGCAAGGTGTGGGAAGGAAACATAGAATCATAGAATGGTTTGGGTTGGAAGGGACCTTAAAGATCATTAGTCCAGCCCCAATGTGGATCCACGTTGATAGGCTGCCTCATGGGAAATAAATGTTGAATAAGAGGTGCTTCAAAACTTGGATTTTGAACACAAATAATTGGAAAAATTGATTTTACAGCATTTTTCTGCTGTGCCAATAGCAAACCTCAATAGAGCAGGTGTATGGTGTGTGATTGAAGCGAGTGCAGACCATACACATCCTCCATGGGATAAGAATGATCCAGGCATACTCTCCAGCCCCTATAGGAGCCACTTTCCTCTGGAAGGCATATGCAGACTAAAAGTCTTTAAAATGCTAAAAAATAACAGAGGAATTGAAATAATCTGATATTATATTGGAAAAAAATCCCAAAGGACATTCTCTGATTTACTGCCAAAGGAAAATGATAGGAAACCATTAGTTTTGACAGCAAAATGTTCAGCAAGGCAACATATTATCCAGAAATATGGTTTTTAAAAGGAATTACCTGTGTGCTTGGCATGACTGTGATATCATTCTTAGCAGGGCACACAGCTTCCATCAGGGGCCAGATGTTAGAACAGCTGTGTGTGTTGGAGTCTGGGCTGCTGTCACTGCAAATAGGCTTCAGAGGAGGTTTTTCCTTCTACCTACTCTGTTTTCCCCCTACTCTGGGATTCATAAATCACGTTTTAACTAAGAAAAGGCTGTGACTGGCAAAGCAGTTGATGTTTGCACAGAAGGAGTTCTCTGTGTACACCCAACAGACAAATGAAGGAAGGGAATGCATTGCCTTTCAGAGCTGGACGCAGTCTCAGGTGCCCAAGGTGCCATCTCCCTTGTACAGAACCTGCCACTCTGAAGACTCACTTGTGATTCCAGGGGAAAGGAGAGACGCAAAGAAATCTGTAGAAGTTGTAGGCATGGATAGAAAGCAACCAGAGATTATGGTTGCCCGGGGAGGATGTGGCTGTCCCAACCCTGGCAGTGTTCAAAGCCAGGTTGGATCAAGCCTTGAGCAACCTGTTCTGGTGGGAGGTGTCCCTGCCCAGGGCAGGGGGTTGAGACTAGATGATCTCTAAGGTCCATTCCAACCCCTAAAATTCTATGATTTAGTATGGATAAGTGTCTGGGTGAAAAGGTAATCCAGGTATTCCCTCGCTACTTAAAAATATCCAAACCTATTTAAAATCTTTTAAACATTTATTTTAAATATTCAAATCTAAATATTTTAAATACTACTTTTATCCCTTGCTTTAGCTCAGTATGGAACCTCTAAGACATATTCCTTTGGAGGATTATGGGGAAGGAAAGAGTAATTCCTGCTCCCCTGTGTGTTACCAAGGTGAGAACCTGCAGCATCAAAGGGCTTTGGTTTATTTTGCTCCTCTGTAAATGAAGATATCCGAAGGGTAATAAAGGATGAAGTTACATTATGAAGCTTATCTGAACCACAGAAAAGGTCTGAAATGAGAATTGGATCAACCACATTGTAAGAATCAAGCCATTTCCATCAAATACAGGTCAGCCACTTCTAGAGACTTGGATTCTTTGGCCTTATTTTGTCAAGATTAAAAAAAACTACACACATGTACAGAAAATACCTTTATAAACCAAAGAATAATAAAAACACCCTCTCCCTTTCTCTGCTAGAATTATGACCTCTGATATTTCCTTACCTAAATGTACTTCACTAAATAAACCCAGAGATTAATACTATAATAAAAGGTGTTTAAAAATAAAGAACTAATAACACCTCATTATAGTGAAAAGTCAAATCCTGCAGGTAATTTCCCTATAGATCCTTTATAAACCAAAGAATAATAAAAACACCCTCTCCCTTTCTCTGCTAGAATTATGACCTCTGATATTTCCTTACCTAAATGTACTTCACTAAATAAACCCAGAGATTAATACTATAATAAAAGGTGTTTAAAAATAAAGAACTAATAACACCTCATTATAGTGAAAAGTCAAATCCTGCAGGTAATTTCCCTATAGATTGTGTTGATTTGGATTTTGGAGTATCTAGAGTAGGTTTAAAACACTGTGTGTGTGGCTAAAGGATGCCTGGTTGGATTTCTGAGGGGGGAAAGTAGGAGTTACACAGAACTACCAGTGGCAAAGCAAATTAATCCTAATAGAATGAAATGCGAAGCAAACCTCAACCCACAAAAATCATAAATTAGTAGTTAGGAGAGTTACATCTGGTTTTAATTAACATACTCATAGCGAAAAGCATCGGAAGCACTTTAATCATGGAAATGGGCTCTTGGATATGTTGAAAAGGGAACTGCAGAGAAAGGGACTTGAAGAAATGGACTAAATCCTCAGTTAAAAAGTGACATTTGAATGAATATATTCATTTTAGGTTTTTTCTTAGAGCATTAGCACATCTCAGCCTTTAGAGGACAGAGGTCTTAATCCAATCACATCCATATAGAATCATTCCTATGGTTTATCACTAACCAAATTAATTCTAATTGAAAATGACTTTTGGCTAAGTATTTCTGACATTCTGCTCAGCTCAAGCTTCCTCTTTATCCACTTAGAGTCATCTTACTCAGAATCTAGAGCAAGACAACACATTCCCCTATTGTAGAAGGTTTTTATATTCAAATTAATATATTTAAGAGAGCAAATGCTGCTGGCAGCAAAACCATTAACCTTGTAATTGGCCTTGGTCACACGTGGAACTGTTTTGGTGATGAAAGAAGGGCTTAACCAGTATTTTATTGCTCTATTTGTCTCTAAATTCAACATGTGTAAGATTCTGGACTCAGGACAGTTTTCTTCTTTCC